>NW_026696415.1:0-37052 GCF_030435755.1 Ochotona princeps | reverse complement strand
TACAGAAACGAATGCTCCACCTGCGGGTTTCACATGCCACCAACTCCACATTCTCAGGCAACTTCAGCGCCACAGCCGTTTTCAGATAGCCCTCAATGCAAAGGCTCTAGACGCAAATATTGGTGTGAGAGCTAATTCAATCAAGGAAACACTGCATGTTGGTGAAGGGCATATTGAAGAAGGATCAGCCGAGTGGTTCTTGTGGGAGAACAACTCCATTTGGCTCACTAACTTCACACACCATCAGGCTTCCAAGCAGCTCTCAAGGAAACTCAGTTTTCACACTCTATGCTTAGTGCCGTTTGAGTGCCTAGGACTGAAATGAAGCTTGGTCAGCATCCCACACAAACGAATGCTCCACATGCGGGTTTCACATGCCACCAACTCCTCATTCACAGGCAACTTCAGCGCCACAGCCATTTTCAGATAGCCCTCAATGCACAGGCTCTAGACGCAAATATTGGTGTGAGAGCTAATTCAATCAAGGAAACACTGCATGTTGGTGAAGGGCATATTGAAGAAGGATCAGCCGAGTGGTTCTTGTGGGAGAACAACTCCATTTGGCTCACTAACTTCACACACCATCAGGCTTCCAAGCAGCTCTCAAGGAAACTCAGTTTTCACACTCTATGCTTAGTGCCGTTTGAGTGCCTAGGACTGAAATGAAGCTTGGAGAGCATCCCACATAAATGAATGCTCCACATGCGGGTTTCACATGCCACCAACTCCACATTCACAGGCAACTTCAGCGCCACAGCCGTTTTCAGATAGCCCTCAATGCAAAGGCTCTAGACGCAAATATTGGTGTGAGAGCTAATTCAATCGAGGAAACACTGCATGTTGGTGAAGGGCATATTGAAGAAGGATCAGCCGAGTGGTTCTTGTGGGAGAACAACTCCATTTGGCTCACTAACTTCACACACCATCAGGCTTCCAAGCAGCTCTCAAGGAAACTCAGTTTTCACACTCTATGCTTAGTGCCCTTTGAGTGCATTATCTAGGAATGAACATGGTAGAGCATCCCACACAAACGAATGCTCCACATGCGGGTTTCACATGCCACCAACTCCACATTCTCAGGCAACTTCAGCGCCACAGCCATTTTCAGATAGCCCTCAATGCAAAGGCTCTAGACGCAAATATTGGTGTGAGAGCTAATTCAATCAAGGAAACACTGCATGTTGGTGAAGGGCATATTGAAGAAGGATCAGCCGAGTGGTTCTTGTGGGAGAACAACTACATTTGGCTCACTAACTTCACACACCATCAGGCTACCAAGCAGCTCTCAAGGAAACTCAGTTTTTCACACTCTATGCTTAGTGCCCTTTGTATGGCTAGGACTGAAATGAACCTGGTAGAGCATCCCACACAAACGAATGCTCCACCTGCGGGTTTCACATGCCACCAACTCCACATTCACAGGCAACTTCAGCGCCACAGCCGTTTTCAGATAGCCCTCAATGCAAAGGCTCTAGATGCAAATATTGGTGTGAGAGTTAACTCAATCAAGGAAACACTGCATGTTGGTGAAGGGCATATTGAAGAAGGATCAGCCGAGTGGTTCTTGTGGGAGAACAACTCCATTTGGCTCACTAACTTCACACACCATCAGGCTTCCAAGCAGCTCTCAAGGAAACTCAGTTTTCACACTCTATGCTTAGTGCCGTTTGAGTGCCTAGGACTGAAATGAAGCTTGGAGAGCATCCCACATAAACGAATGCTCCACATGCGGGTTTCACATGCCACCAACTCCACATTCACAGGCAACTTCAGCGCCACAGCCGTTTTCAGATAGCCCTCAATGCAAAGGCTCTAGACGCAAATATTGGTGTGAGAGCTAATTCAATCAAGGAAACACTGCATGTTGGTGAAGGGCATATTGAAGAAGGATCAGCCGAGTGGTTCTTGTGGGAGAACAACTCCATTTGGCTCACTAACTTCACACACCATCAGGCTTCCAAGCAGCTCTCAAGGAAACTCAGTTTTCACACTCTATGCTTAGTGCCCTTTCTTTGGCTACGACTGAAATGAACCTGGTAGAGCATCCCACACAAACGAATGCTCCACATGCGGGTTTCACATGCCACCAACTCCACATTCACAGGCAACTTCAGCGCCACAGCCATTTTCAGATAGCCCTCAATGCAAAGGCTCTAGACGCAAATATTGGTGTGAGAGCTAATTCAATCAAGGAAACACTGCATGTTGGTGAAGGGCATATTGAAGAAGGATCAGCCGAGTGGTTCTTGTGGGAGAACAACTCCATTTGGCTCACTAACTTCACACACCATCAGGCTTCCAAGCAGCTCTCAAGGAAACTCAGTTTTCACACTCTATGCTTAGTGCCGTTTGAGTGCCTAGGACTGAAATATAGCTTGGAGAGCATCCCACATAAATGAATGCTCCACATGCGGGTTTCACATGCCACCAACTCCACATTCACAGGCAACTTCAGCGCCACAGCCGTTTTCAGATAGCCCTCAATGCAAAGGCTCTAGACGCAAATATTGGTGTGAGAGCTAATTCAATCAAGGAAACACTGCATGTTGGTGAAGGGCATATTGAAGAAGGATCAGCCGAGTGGTTCTTGTGGGAGAACAACTCCATTTGGCTCACTAACTTCACACACCATCAGGCTTCCAAGCAGCTCTCAAGGAAACTCAGTTTTCACACTCTATGCTTAGTGCCCTTTCTTTGGCTACGACTGAAATGAACCTGGTAGAGCATCCCACACAAACGAATGCTCCACATGCGGGTTTCACATGCCACCAACTCCATATTCTCAGGCAACTTCAGCGCCACAGCCATTTTCAGAGAGCCCTCAAGGCAAAGGCTCTAGACGCAAATATTGGTGTGAGAGCTAATTCAATCAAGGAAACACTGCATGTTGGTGAAGGGCATATTGAAGAAGGATCAGCCGAGTGGTTCTTGTGGGAGAACAACTCCATTTGGCTCACTAACTTCACACACCATCAGGCTTCCAAGCAGCTCTCAAGGAAACTCAGTTTTCACACTCTATGCTTAGTGCCCTTTCTTTGGCTACGACTGAAATGAACCTGGTAGAGCATCCCACACAAACGAATGCTCCACATGCGGGTTTCACATGCCACCAACTCCACATTCACAGGCAACTTCAGCGCCACAGCCATTTTCAGATAGCCCTCAATGCAAAGGCTCTAGACGCAAATATTGGTGTGAGAGCTAATTCAATCAAGGAAACACTGCATGTTGGTGAAGGGCATATTGAAGAAGGATCAGCCGAGTGGTTCTTGTGGGAGAACAACTCCATTTGGCTCACTAACTTCACACACCATCAGGCTTCCAAGCAGCTCTCAAGGAAACTCAGTTTTCACACTCTATGCTTAGTGCCCTTTCTTTGGCTACGACTGAAATGAACCTGGTAGAGCATCCCACACAAACGAATGCTCCACATGCGGGTTTCACATGCCACCAACTCCACATTCACAGGCAACTTCAGCGCCACAGCCATTTTCAGAGAGCCCTCAAGGCAAAGGCTCTAGACGCAAATATTGGTGTGAGAGCTAATTCAATCAAGGAAACACTGCATGTTGGTGAAGGGCATATTGAAGAAGGATCAGCCGAGTGGTTCTTGTGGGAGAACAACTCCATTTGGCTCACTAACTTCACACACCATCAGGCTTCCAAGCAGCTCTCAAGGAAACTCAGTTTTCACACTCTATGCCTAGTGCCCTTTGTATGGCTACGACTGAAATGAACCTGGTAGAGCATCCCACACAAACGAATGCTACACATGCGGGTTTCACATGCCACCAACTCCACATTCTCAGGCAACTTCAGCGCCACAGCCGTTTTCAGATAGCCCTCAATGCAAAGGCTCTAGACGCAAATATTGGTGTGAGAGCTAATTCAATCAAGGAAACACTGCATGTTGGTGAAGGGCATATTGAAGAAGGATCAGCCGAGTGGTTCTTGTGGAGAACAACTCCATTTGGCTCACTAACTTCACACACCATCAGGCTTCCAAGCAGCTCTCAAGGAAACTCAGTTTTCACACTCTATGCTTAGTGCCCTTTCTTTGGCTACGACTGAAATGAACCTGGTAGAGCATCCCACACAAACGAATGCTCCACATGCGGGTTTCACATGCCACCAACTCCACATTCACAGGCAACTTCAGCGCCACAGCCATTTTCAGAGAGCCCTCAATGCAAAGGCTCTAGACGCAAATATTGGTGTGAGAGCTAATTCAATCAAGGAAACACTGCATGTTGGTGAAGGGCATATTGAAGAAGGATCAGCCGAGTGGTTCTTGTGGGAGAACAACTCCATTTGGCTCACTAACTTCACACACCATCAGGCTTCCAAGCAGCTCTCAAGGAAACTCAGTTTTCACACTCTATGCTTAGTGCCCTTTCTTTGGCTACGACTGAAATGAACCTGGTAGAGCATCCCACACAAACGAATGCTCCACATGCGGGTTTCACATGCCACCAACTCCACATTCACAGGCAACTTCAGCGCCACAGCCATTTTCAGAGAGCCCTCAATGCAAAGGCTCTAGACGCAAATATTGGTGTGAGAGCTAATTCAATCAAGGAAACACTGCATGTTGGTGAAGGGCATATTGAAGAAGGATCAGCCGAGTGGTTCTTGTGGGAGAACAACTCCATTTGGCTCACTAACTTCACACACCATCAGGCTTCCAAGCAGCTCTCAAGGAAACTCAGTTTTCACACTCTATGCTTAGTGCCCTTTCTTTGGCTACGACTGAAATGAACCTGGTAGAGCATCCCACACAAACGAATGCTCCACATGCGGGTTTCACATGCCACCAACTCCACATTCACAGGCAACTTCAGCGCCACAGCCATTTTCAGAGAGCCCTCAATGCAAAGGCTCTAGACGCAAATATTGGTGTGAGAGCTAATTCAATCAAGGAAACACTGCATGTTGGTGAAGGGCATATTGAAGAAGGATCAGCCGAGTGGTTCTTGTGGGAGAACAACTCCATTTGGCTCACTAACTTCACACACCATCAGGCTTCCAAGCAGCTCTCAAGGAAACTCAGTTTTCACACTCTATGCTTAGTGCCCTTTCTTTGGCTACGACTGAAATGAACCTGGTAGAGCATCCCACACAAACGAATGCTCCACATGCGGGTTTCACATGCCACCAACTCCACATTCACAGGCAACTTCAGCGCCACAGCCATTTTCAGAGAGCCCTCAATGCAAAGGCTCTAGACGCAAATATTGGTGTGAGAGCTAATTCAATCAAGGAAACACTGCATGTTGGTGAAGGGCATATTGAAGAAGGATCAGCCGAGTGGTTCTTGTGGGAGAACAACTCCATTTGGCTCACTAACTTCACACACCATCAGGCTTCCAAGCAGCTCTCAAGGAAACTCAGTTTTCACACTCTATGCTTAGTGCCCTTTGAGTGCCTAGGATTGAAATGAAGTTTGGTCAGCATCCCACACAAACGAATGGTAAACATGCGGGTTTCACATGCCAATAACTCCACATTCACAGGCAACTTCAGCGCCACAGCCGTTTTCAGATAGCCCTCAATGCAAAGGTTCTAGACGCAAATATTGGTGTGAGAGCTAATTCAATCAAGGAAACACTGCATGTTGGTGAAGGGCATATTGAAGAAGGATCAGCCGAGTGGTTCTTGTGGGAGAACAACTCCATTTGGCTCACTAACTTCACACACCATCAGGCTTCCAAGCAGCTCTCAAGGAAACGCAGTTTTCACACTCTGAGCTTAGTGCCCTTTGAGTGCATTATCTAGGAATGAACCTGGTAGAGCATCCCACATAAATGAATGCTCCACATGCGGGTTTCACATGCCACCAACTCCACATTCACAGGCAACTTCAGCGCCACAGCCGTTTTCAGATAGCCCTCAATGCAAAGGCTCTAGACGCAAATATTGGTGTGAGAGCTAATTCAATCAAGGAAACACTGCATGTTGGTGAAGGGCATATTGAAGAAGGATCAGCCGAGTGGTTCTTGTGGAAGAACAACTCCATTTGGCTCACTAACGTCAAACACCATCAGGCTTCCAAGCAGCTATCAAGGAAACTCAGTTTTCACACTCTATGCTTAGTGCCCTTTTTGTGCCTAGGACTGAAATGAAGCTTGGAGAGCATCCCACATAAATGAATGCTCCACATGCGGGTTTCACATGCCACCAACTCCACATTCACAGGCAACTTCAGCGCCACAGCCGTTTTCAGATAGCCCTCAATGCAAAGGCTCTAGACGCAAATATTGGTGTGAGAGCTAATTTAATCAAGGAAACACTGCATGTTGGTGAAGGGCATATTGAAGAAGGATCAGCCGAGTGGTTCTTGTGGGAGAACAACTCCATTTGGCTCACTAACGTCACACACCATCAGGCTTCCAAGCAGCTCTCAAGGAAACTCAGTTTTCACACTCTATGCTTAGTGCCCTTTCTTTGGCTACGACTGAAATGAACCTGGTAGAGCATCCCACACAAACGAATGCTCCACATGCGGGTTTCACATGCCACCAACTCCACATTCACAGGCAACTTCAGCGCCACAGCCGTTTTCAGATAGCCCTCAATGCAAAGGCTCTAGACGCAAATATTGGTGTGAGAGCTAATTCAATCAAGGAAACACTGCATGTTGGTGAAGGGCATATTGAAGAAGGATCAGCCGAGTGGTTCTTGTGGGAGAACAACTCCATTTGGCTCACTAACTTCACACACCATCAGGCTTCCAAGCAGCTCTCAAGGAAACTCAGTTTTCACACTCTATGCTTAGTGCCGTTTGAGTGCCTAGGACTGAAATGAAGCTTGGTCAGAATCCCACACAAACGAATGCTCCACATGCGGGTTTCACATGCCACCAACTCCTCATTCACAGGCAACTTCAGCGCCACAGCCATTTTCAGATAGCCCTCAATGCACAGGCTCTAGACGCAAATATTGGTGTGAGAGCTAATTCAATCAAGGAAACACTGCATGTTGGTGAAGGGCATATTGAAGAAGGATCAGCCGAGTGGTTCTTGTGGGAGAACAACTCCATTTGGCTCACTAACTTCACACACCATCAGGCTTCCAAGCAGCTCTCAAGGAAACTCAGTTTTCACACTCTATGCTTAGTGCCGTTTGAGTGCCTAGGACTGAAATGAAGCTTGGAGAGCATCCCACATAAATGAATGCTCCACATGCGGGTTTCACATGCCACCAACTCCACATTCACAGGCAACTTCAGCGCCACAGCCGTTTTCAGATAGCCCTCAATGCAAAGGCTCTAGACGCAAATATTGGTGTGAGAGCTAATTCAATCGAGGAAACACTGCATGTTGGTGAAGGGCATATTGAAGAAGGATCAGCCGAGTGGTTCTTGTGGGAGAACAACTCCATTTGGCTCACTAACTTCACACACCATCAGGCTTCCAAGCAGCTCTCAAGGAAACTCAGTTTTCACACTCTATGCTTAGTGCCCTTTGAGTGCATTATCTAGGAATGAACATGGTAGAGCATCCCACACAAACGAATGCTCCACATGCGGGTTTCACATGCCACCAACTCCACATTCTCAGGCAACTTCAGCGCCACAGCCATTTTCAGATAGCCCTCAATGCAAAGGCTCTAGACGCAAATATTGGTGTGAGAGCTAATTCAATCAAGGAAACACTGCATGTTGGTGAAGGGCATATTGAAGAAGGATCAGCCGAGTGGTTCTTGTGGGAGAACAACTACATTTGGCTCACTAACTTCACACACCATCAGGCTACCAAGCAGCTCTCAAGGAAACTCAGTTTTCACACTCTATGCTTAGTGCCCTTTGTATGGCTAGGACTGAAATGAACCTGGTAGAGCATCCCACACAAACGAATGCTCCACCTGCGGGTTTCACATGCCACCAACTCCACATTCACAGGCAACTTCAGCGCCACAGCCGTTTTCAGATAGCCCTCAATGCAAAGGCTCTAGATGCAAATATTGGTGTGAGAGTTAACTCAATCAAGGAAACACTGCATGTTGGTGAAGGGCATATTGAAGAAGGATCAGCCGAGTGGTTCTTGTGGGAGAACAACTCCATTTGGCTCACTAACTTCACACACCATCAGGCTTCCAAGCAGCTCTCAAGGAAACTCAGTTTTCACACTCTATGCTTAGTGCCGTTTGAGTGCCTAGGACTGAAATGAAGCTTGGAGAGCATCCCACATAAACGAATGCTCCACATGCGGGTTTCACATGCCACCAACTCCACATTCACAGGCAACTTCAGCGCCACAGCCGTTTTCAGATAGCCCTCAATGCAAAGGATCTAGACGCAAATATTGGTGTGAGAGCTAATTCAATCAAGGAAACACTGCATGTTGGTGAAGGGCATATTGAAGAAGGATCAGCCGAGTGGTTCTTGTGGGAGAACAACTCCATTTGGCTCACTAACTTCACACACCATCAGGCTTCCAAGCAGCTCTCAAGGAAACTCAGTTTTCACACTCTATGCTTAGTGCCCTTTCTTTGGCTACGACTGAAATGAACCTGGTAGAGCATCCCACACAAACGAATGCTCCACATGCGGGTTTCACATGCCACCAACTCCACATTCACAGGCAACTTCAGCGCCACAGCCATTTTCAGATAGCCCTCAATGCAAAGGCTCTAGACGCAAATATTGGTGTGAGAGCTAATTCAATCAAGGAAACACTGCATGTTGGTGAAGGGCATATTGAAGAAGGATCAGCCGAGTGGTTCTTGTGGGAGAACAACTCCATTTGGCTCACTAACTTCACACACCATCAGGCTTCCAAGCAGCTCTCAAGGAAACTCAGTTTTCACACTCTATGCCTAGTGCCCTTTGTATGGCTAGGACTGAAATGAACCTGGTAGAGCATCCCACACAAACGAATGCTCCACATGCGGGTTTCACATGCCACCAACTCCACATTCTCAGGCAACTTCAGCGCCACAGCCGTTTTCAGATAGCCCTCAATGCAAAGGCTCTAGACGCAAATATTGGTGTGAGAGCTAATTCAATCAAGGAAACACTGCATGTTGGTGAAGGGCATATTGAAGAAGGATCAGCCGAGTGGTTCTTGTGGGAGAACAACTCCATTTGGATCACTAACTTCACACACCATCAGGCTTCCAAGCAGCTCTCAAGGAAACTCAGTTTTCACACTCTATGCTTAGTGCCCTTTGAGTGCCTAGGACTGAAATGAAGCTTGGAGAGCATCCCACATAAACGAATGCTCCACATGCGGGTTTCACATGCCACCAACTCCACATTCACAGG
This sequence comes from Ochotona princeps, assembly GCF_030435755.1. Lineage (NCBI taxonomy): Eukaryota > Metazoa > Chordata > Mammalia > Lagomorpha > Ochotonidae > Ochotona > Ochotona princeps. The sequence continues at coordinate 27,787 of NW_026696415.1, read as the reverse complement.
CAACTTCAGCGCCACAGCCGTTTTCAGATAGCCCTCAATGCAAAGGCTCTAGACGCAAATATTGGTGTGAGAGCTAATTCAATCAAGGAAACACTGCATGTTGGTGAAGGGCATATTGAAGAAGGATCAGCCGAGTGGTTCTTGTGGAGAACAACTCCATTTGGCTCACTAACTTCACACACCATCAGGCTTCCAAGCAGCTCTCAAGGAAACTCAGTTTTCACACTCTATGCTTAGTGCCGTTTGAGTGCCTAGGACTGAAATATAGCTTGGAGAGCATCCCACATAAATGAATGCTCCACATGCGGGTTTCACATGCCACCAACTCCACATTCACAGGCAACTTCAGCGCCACAGCCGTTTTCAGATAGCCCTCAATGCAAAGGCTCTAGACGCAAATATTGGTGTGAGAGCTAATTCAATCAAGGAAACACTGCATGTTGGTGAAGGGCATATTGAAGAAGGATCAGCCGAGTGGTTCTTGTGGGAGAACAACTCCATTTGGCTCACTAACTTCACACACCATCAGGCTTCCAAGCAGCTCTCAAGGAAACTCAGTTTTCACACTCTATGCTTAGTGCCCTTTCTTTGGCTACGACTGAAATGAACCTGGTAGAGCATCCCACACAAACGAATGCTCCACATGCGGGTTTCACATGCCACCAACTCCACATTCACAGGCAACTTCAGCGCCACAGCCATTTTCAGAGAGCCCTCAATGCAAAGGCTCTAGACGCAAATATTGGTGTGAGAGCTAATTCAATCAAGGAAACACTGCATGTTGGTGAAGGGCATATTGAAGAAGGATCAGCCGAGTGGTTCTTGTGGGAGAACAACTCCATTTGGCTCACTAACTTCACACACCATCAGGCTTCCAAGCAGCTCTCAAGGAAACTCAGTTTTCACACTCTATGCTTAGTGCCCTTTCTTTGGCTACGACTGAAATGAACCTGGTAGAGCATCCCACACAAACGAATGCTCCACATGCGGGTTTCACATGCCACCAACTCCACATTCACAGGCAACTTCAGCGCCACAGCCATTTTCAGAGAGCCCTCAAGGCAAAGGCTCTAGACGCAAATATTGGTGTGAGAGCTAATTCAATCAAGGAAACACTGCATGTTGGTGAAGGGCATATTGAAGAAGGATCAGCCGAGTGGTTCTTGTGGGAGAACAACTCCATTTGGCTCACTAACTTCACACACCATCAGGCTTCCAAGCAGCTCTCAAGGAAACTCAGTTTTCACACTCTATGCCTAGTGCCCTTTGTATGGCTACGACTGAAATGAACCTGGTAGAGCATCCCACACAAACGAATGCTCCACATGCGGGTTTCACATGCCACCAACTCCACATTCTCAGGCAACTTCAGCGCCACAGCCGTTTTCAGATAGCCCTCAATGCAAAGGCTCTAGACGCAAATATTGGTGTGAGAGCTAATTCAATCAAGGAAACACTGCATGTTGGTGAAGGGCATATTGAAGAAGGATCAGCCGAGTGGTTCTTGTGGGAGAACAACTCCATTTGGATCACTAACTTCACACACCATCAGGCTTCCAAGCAGCTCTCAAGGAAACTCAGTTTTCACACTCTATGCTTAGTGCCCTTTGAGTGCCTAGGACTGAAATGAAGCTTGGAGAGCATCCCACATAAACGAATGCTCCACATGCGGGTTTCACATGCCACCAACTCCACATTCACAGGCAACTTCAGCGCCACAGCCGTTTTCAGATAGCCCTCAATGCAAAGGCTCTAGACGCAAATATTGGTGTGAGAGCTAATTCAATCAAGGAAACACTGCATGTTGGTGAAGGGCATATTGAAGAAGGATCAGCCGAGTGGTTCTTGTGGGAGAACAACTCCATTTGGCTCACTAACTTCACACACCATCAGGCTTCCAAGCAGCTCTCAAGGAAACTCAGTTTTCACACTCTATGCTTAGTGCCGTTTGAGTGCCTAGGACTGAAATATAGCTTGGAGAGCATCCCACATAAATGAATGCTCCACATGCGGGTTTCACATGCCACCAACTCCACATTCACAGGCAACTTCAGCGCCACAGCCGTTTTCAGATAGCCCTCAATGCAAAGGCTCTAGACGCAAATATTGGTGTGAGAGCTAATTCAATCAAGGAAACACTGCATGTTGGTGAAGGGCATATTGAAGAAGGATCAGCCGAGTGGTTCTTGTGGGAGAACAACTCCATTTGGCTCACTAACTTCACACACCATCAGGCTTCCAAGCAGCTCTCAAGGAAACTCAGTTTTCACACTCTATGCTTAGTGCCCTTTGTATGGCTAGGACTGAAATGAACCTGGTAGAGCATCCCACACAAACGAATGCTCCACATGCGGGTTTCACATGCCACCAACTCCACATTCACAGGCAACTTCAGCGCCACAGCCATTTTCAGAGAGCCCTCAATGCAAAGGCTCTAGACGCAAATATTGGTGTGAGAGCTAATTCAATCAAGGAAACACTGCATGTTGGTGAAGGGCATATTGAAGAAGGATCAGCCGAGTGGTTCTTGTGGGAGAACAACTCCATTTGGCTCACTAACTTCACACACCATCAGGCTTCCAAGCAGCTCTCAAGGAAACTCAGTTTTCACACTCTATGCTTAGTGCCCTTTCTTTGGCTACGACTGAAATGAACCTGGTAGAGCATCCCACACAAACGAATGCTCCACATGCGGGTTTCACATGCCACCAACTCCACATTCACAGGCAACTTCAGCGCCACAGCCATTTTCAGATAGCCCTCAATGCAAAGGCTCTAGACGCAAATATTGGTGTGAGAGCTAATTCAATCAAGGAAACACTGCATGTTGGTGAAGGGCATATTGAAGAAGGATCAGCCGAGTGGTTCTTGTGGGAGAACAACTCCATTTGGCTCACTAACTTCACACACCATCAGGCTTCCAAGCAGCTCTCAAGGAAACTCAGTTTTCACACTCTATGCTTAGTGCCCTTTGTATGGCTAGGACTGAAATGAACCTGGTAGAGCATCCCACACAAACGAATGCTCCACATGCGGGTTTCACATGCCACCAACTCCACATTCACAGGCAACTTCAGCGCCACAGCCATTTTCAGAGAGCCCTCAAGGCAAAGGCTCTAGACGCAAATATTGGTGTGAGAGCTAATTCAATCAAGGAAACACTGCATGTTGGTGAAGGGCATATTGAAGAAGGATCAGCCGAGTGGTTCTTGTGGGAGAACAACTCCATTTGGCTCACTAACTTCACACACCATCAGGCTTCCAAGCAGCTCTCAAGGAAACTCAGTTTTCACACTCTATGCTTAGTGCCCTTTCTTTGGCTACGACTGAAATGAACCTGGTAGAGCATCCCACACAAACGAATGCTCCACATGCGGGTTTCACATGCCACCAACTCCACATTCACAGGCAATTTCAGCGCCACAGCCGTTTTCAGATAGCCCTCAATGCAAAGGCTCTAGACGCAAATATTGGTGTGAGAGCTAATTCAATCAAGGAAACACTGCATGTTGGTGAAGGGCATATTGAAGAAGGATCAGCCGAGTGGTTCTTGTGGGAGAACAACTCCATTTGGCTCACTAACTTCACACACCATCAGGCTTCCAAGCAGCTCTCAAGGAAACTCAGTTTTCACACTCTATGCTTAGTGCCCTTTCTTTGGCTACGACTGAAATGAACCTGGTAGAGCATCCCACACAAACGAATGCTCCACATGCGGGTTTCACATGCCACCAACTCCACATTCACAGGCAATTTCAGCGCCACAGCCGTTTTCAGATAGCCCTCAATGCAAAGGCTCTAGACGCAAATATTGGTGTGAGAGCTAATTCAATCAAGGAAACACTGCATGTTGGTGAAGGGCATATTGAAGAAGGATCAGCCGAGTGGTTCTTGTGGGAGAACAACTCCATTTGGCTCACTAACTTCACACACCATCAGGCTTCCAAGCAGCTCTCAAGGAAACTCAGTTTTCACACTCTATGCTTAGTGCCCTTTGTATGGCTAGGACTGAAATGAACCTGGTAGAGCATCCCACACAAACGAATGCTCCACATGCGGGTTTCACATGCCACCAACTCCACATTCACAGGCAATTTCAGCGCCACAGCCGTTTTCAGATAGCCCTCAATGCAAAGGCTCTAGACGCAAATATTGGTGTGAGAGCTAATTCAATCAAGGAAACACTGCATGTTGGTGAAGGGCATATTGAAGAAGGATCAGCCGAGTGGTTCTTGTGGGAGAACAACTCCATTTGGCTCACTAACGTCACACACCATCAGGCTTCCAAGCAGCTCTCAAGGAAACTCAGTTTTCACACTCTATGCTTAGTGCCCTTTCTTTGGCAAAGACTGAAATGAACCTGGTAGAGCATCCCACACAAACGAATGCTCCACATGCGGGTTTCACATGCCACCAACTCCACATTCACGGGCAACTTCAGCGCCACAGCCGTTTACAGATAGCCCTCAATGCAAAGGCTCTAGACGCAAATATTGGTGTGAGAGCTAATTCAATCAAGGAAACACTGCATGTTGGTGAAGGGCATATTGAAGAAGGATCAGCCGAGTGGTTCTTGTGGGAGAACAACTCCATTTGGCTCACTAACTTCACACACCATCAGGCTTCCAAGCAGCTCTCAAGGAAACTCAGTTTTCACACTCTATGCTTAGTGCCTTTGAGTGCATTATCTAGTAATGAACCTGGTAGAGCATCCCACACAAACGAATGCTCCACATGCGGGTTTCACATGCCACCAACTCCACATTCACGGGCAAATTCAGCGCCACAGCCGTTTTCAGATAGCCCTCAATGCAAAGGCTCTAGACGCAAATATTGGTGTGAGAGCTAATTCAATCAAGGAAACACTGCATGTTGGTGAAGGGCATATTGAAGAAGGATCAGCCGAGTGGTTCTTGTGGGAGAACAACTCCATTTGGATCACTAACTTCACACACCATCAGGCTTCCAAGCAGCTCTCAAGGAAACTCAGTTTTCACACTCTATGCTTAGTGCCCTTTGAGTGCATTATCTAGGAATGAACCTGGTAGAGCATCCCACAGAAACGAATGCTCCACATGCGGGTTTCACATGCCACCAACTCCACATTCACAGGCAGCTTCAGCGCCACAGCCATTTTCAGATAGCCCTCAATGCAAAGGCTCTAGACGCAAATATTGGTGTGAGAGCTAATTCAATCAAGGCAACACTGCATGTTGGTGAAGGGCATATTGAAGAAGGATCAGCCGAGTGGTTCTTGTGGGAGAACAACTCCATTTGGCTCACTAACTTCACACACCATCAGGCTTCCAAGCAGCTCTCAAGGAAACTCAGTTTTCACACTCTATGCTTAGTGCCCTTTGTATGGCTAGGACTGAAATGAACCTGGTAGAGCATCCCACACAAACGAATGCTCCACCTGCGGGTTTCACATGCCACCAACTCCACATTCTCAGGCAACTTCAGCGCCACAGCCGTTTTCAGATAGCCCTCAATGCAAAGGCTCTAGACGCAAATATTGGTGTGAGAGTTAATTCAATCAAGGAAACACTGCATGTTGGTGAAGGGCATATTGAAGAAGGATCAGCCGAGTGGTTCTTGTGGGAGAACAACTCCATTTGGCTCACTAACTTCACACACCATCAGGCTTCCAAGCAGCTCTCAAGGAAACTCAGTTTTCACACTCTATGCTTAGTGCCGTTTGAGTGCCTAGGACTGAAATGAAGCTTGGAGAGCATCCCACATAAACGAATGCTCCACATGCGGGTTTCACATGCCACCAACTCCACATTCACAGGCAACTTCAGCGCCACAGCCGTTTTCAGATAGCCCTCAATGCAAAGGCTCTAGACGCAAATATTGGTGTGAGAGCTAATTCAATCAAGGAAACACTGCATGTTGGTGAAGGGCATATTGAAGAAGGATCAGCCGAGTGGTTCTTGTGGGAGAACAACTCCATTTGGCTCACTAACTTCACACACCATCAGGCTTCCAAGCAGCTCTCAAGGAAACTCAGTTTTCACACTCTATGCTTAGTGCCCTTTGAGAGCCTAGGACTGAAATGAACCTGGTAGAGCATCCCACACAAACGAATGCTCCACATGCGGGTTTCACATGCCACCAACTCCACATTCACAGGCAACTTCAGCGCCACAGCCGTTTTCAGATAGCCCTCAATGCAAAGGCTCTAGATGCAAATATTGGTGTGAGAGTTAACTCAATCAAGGAAACACTGCATGTTGGTGAAGGGCATATTGAAGAAGGATCAGCCGAGTGGTTCTTGTGGGAGAACAACTCCATTTGGCTCACTAACTTCACACACCATCAGGCTTCCAAGCAGCTCTCAAGGAAACTCAGTTTTCACACTCTATGCTTAGTGCCGTTTGAGTGCCTAGGACTGAAATGAAGCTTGGAGAGCATCCCACATAAACGAATGCTCCACATGCGGGTTTCACATGCCACCAACTCCACATTCACAGGCAACTTCAGCGCCACAGCCGTTTTCAGATAGCCCTCAATGCAAAGGATCTAGACGCAAATATTGGTGTGAGAGCTAATTCAATCAAGGAAACACTGCATGTTGGTGAAGGGCATATTGAAGAAGGATCAGCCGAGTGGTTCTTGTGGAAGAACAACTCCATTTGGCTCACTAACTTCACACACCATCAGGCTTCCAAGCAGCTCTCAAGGAAACTCAGTTTTCACACTCTATGCTTAGTGCCGTTTGAGTGCCTAGGACTGAAATATAGCTTGGAGAGCATCCCACATAAATGAATGCTCCACATGCGGGTTTCACATGCCACCAACTCCACATTCACAGGCAACTTCAGCGCCACAGCCGTTTTCAGATAGCCCTCAATGCAAAGGCTCTAGACGCAAATATTGGTGTGAGAGCTAATTCAATCAAGGAAACACTGCATGTTGGTGAAGGGCATATTGAAGAAGGATCAGCCGAGTGGTTCTTGTGGGAGAACAACTCCATTTGGCTCACTAACTTCACACACCATCAGGCTTCCAAGCAGCTCTCAAGGAAACTCAGTTTTCACACTCTATGCTTAGTGCCCTTTCTTTGGCTACGACTGAAATGAACCTGGTAGAGCATCCCACACAAACGAATGCTCCACATGCGGGTTTCACATGCCACCAACTCCACATTCTCAGGCAACTTCAGCGCCACAGCCATTTTCAGAGAGCCCTCAATGCAAAGGCTCTAGACGCAAATATTGGTGTGAGAGCTAATTCAATCAAGGAAACACTGCATGTTGGTGAAGGGCATATTGAAGAAGGATCAGCCGAGTGGTTCTTGTGGGAGAACAACTCCATTTGGCTCACTAACTTCACACACCATCAGGCTTCCAAGCAGCTCTCAAGGAAACTCAGTTTTCACACTCTATGCTTAGTGCCCTTTCTTTGGCTACGACTGAAATGAACCTGGTAGAGCATCCCACACAAACGAATGCTCCACATGCGGGTTTCACATGCCACCAACTCCACATTCACAGGCAACTTCAGCGCCACAGCCATTTTCAGATAGCCCTCAATGCAAAGGCTCTAGACGCAAATATTGGTGTGAGAGCTAATTCAATCAAGGAAACACTGCATGTTGGTGAAGGGCATATTGAAGAAGGATCAGCCGAGTGGTTCTTGTGGGAGAACAACTCCATTTGGCTCACTAACTTCACACACCATCAGGCTTCCAAGCAGCTCTCAAGGAAACTCAGTTTTCACACTCTATGCTTAGTGCCCTTTCTTTGGCTACGACTGAAATGAACCTGGTAGAGCATCCCACACAAACGAATGCTCCACATGCGGGTTTCACATGCCACCAACTCCACATTCACAGGCAACTTCAGCGCCACAGCCATTTTCAGAGAGCCCTCAAGGCAAAGGCTCTAGACGCAAATATTGGTGTGAGAGCTAATTCAATCAAGGAAACACTGCATGTTGGTGAAGGGCATATTGAAGAAGGATCAGCCGAGTGGTTCTTGTGGGAGAACAACTCCATTTGGCTCACTAACTTCACACACCATCAGGCTTCCAAGCAGCTCTCAAGGAAACTCAGTTTTCACACTCTATGCCTAGTGCCCTTTGTATGGCTACGACTGAAATGAACCTGGTAGAGCATCCCACACAAACGAATGCTCCACATGCGGGTTTCACATGCCACCAACTCCACATTCTCAGGCAACTTCAGCGCCACAGCCGTTTTCAGATAGCCCTCAATGCAAAGGCTCTAGACGCAAATATTGGTGTGAGAGCTAATTCAATCAAGGAAACACTGCATGTTGGTGAAGGGCATATTGAAGAAGGATCAGCCGAGTGGTTCTTGTGGGAGAACAACTCCATTTGGATCACTAACTTCACACACCATCAGGCTTCCAAGCAGCTCTCAAGGAAACTCAGTTTTCACACTCTATGCTTAGTGCCCTTTGAGTGCCTAGGACTGAAATGAAGCTTGGAGAGCATCCCACATAAACGAATGCTCCACATGCGGGTTTCACATGCCACCAACTCCACATTCACAGGCAACTTCAGCGCCACAGCCGTTTTCAGATAGCCCTCAATGCAAAGGCTCTAGACGCAAATATTGGTGTGAGAGCTAATTCAATCAAGGAAACACTGCATGTTGGTGAAGGGCATATTGAAGAAGGATCAGCCGAGTGGTTCTTGTGGGAGAACAACTCCATTTGGCTCACTAACTTCACACACCATCAGGCTTCCAAGCAGCTCTCAAGGAAACTCAGTTTTCACACTCTATGCTTAGTGCCGTTTGAGTGCCTAGGACTGAAATATAGCTTGGAGAGCATCCCACATAAATGAATGCTCCACATGCGGGTTTCACATGCCACCAACTCCACATTCACAGGCAACTTCAGCGCCACAGCCGTTTTCAGATAGCCCTCAATGCAAAGGCTCTAGACGCAAATATTGGTGTGAGAGCTAATTCAATCAAGGAAACACTGCATGTTGGTGAAGGGCATATTGAAGAAGGATCAGCCGAGTGGTTCTTGTGGGAGAACAACTCCATTTGGCTCACTAACTTCACACACCATCAGGCTTCCAAGCAGCTCTCAAGGAAACTCAGTTTTCACACTCTATGCTTAGTGCCCTTTGTATGGCTAGGACTGAAATGAACCTGGTAGAGCATCCCACACAAACGAATGCTCCACATGCGGGTTTCACATGCCACCAACTCCACATTCACAGGCAACTTCAGCGCCACAGCCATTTTCAGAGAGCCCTCAATGCAAAGGCTCTAGACGCAAATATTGGTGTGAGAGCTAATTCAATCAAGGAAACACTGCATGTTGGTGAAGGGCATATTGAAGAAGGATCAGCCGAGTGGTTCTTGTGGGAGAACAACTCCATTTGGCTCACTAACTTCACACACCATCAGGCTTCCAAGCAGCTCTCAAGGAAACTCAGTTTTCACACTCTATGCTTAGTGCCCTTTCTTTGGCTACGACTGAAATGAACCTGGTAGAGCATCCCACACAAACGAATGCTCCACATGCGGGTTTCACATGCCACCAACTCCACATTCACAGGCAACTTCAGCGCCACAGCCATTTTCAGATAGCCCTCAATGCAAAGGCTCTAGACGCAAATATTGGTGTGAGAGCTAATTCAATCAAGGAAACACTGCATGTTGGTGAAGGGCATATTGAAGAAGGATCAGCCGAGTGGTTCTTGTGGGAGAACAACTCCATTTGGCTCACTAACGTCAAACACCATCAGGCTTCCAAGCAGCTCTCAAGGAAACTCAGTTTTCACACTCTATGCTTAGTGCCCTTTCTTTGGCTACGACTGAAATGAACCTGGTAGAGCATCCCACACAAACGAATGCTCCACATGCGGGTTTCACATGCCACCAACTCCACATTCACAGGCAACTTCAGCGCCACAGCCATTTTCAGAGAGCCCTCAAGGCAAAGGCTCTAGACGCAAATATTGGTGTGAGAGCTAATTCAATCAAGGAAACACTGCATGTTGGTGAAGGGCATATTGAAGAAGGATCAGCCGAGTGGTTCTTGTGGGAGAACAACTCCATTTGGCTCACTAACTTCACACACCATCAGGCTTCCAAGCAGCTCTCAAGGAAACTCAGTTTTCACACTCTATGCTTAGTGCCCTTTGAGTGCCTAGGATTGAAATGAAGTTTGGTCAGCATCCCACACAAACGAATGCTAAACATGCGGGTTTCACATGCCAATAACTCCACATTCACAGGCAACTTCAGCACCACAGCCGTTTTCAGATAGCCCTCAATGCAAAGGTTCTAGACGCAAATATTGGTGTGAGAGCTAATTCAATCAAGGAAACACTGCATGTTGGTGAAGGGCATATTGAAGAAGGATCAGCCGAGTGGTTCTTGTGGGAGAACAACTCCATTTGGCTCACTAACTTCACACACCATCAGGCTTCCAAGCAGCTCTCAAGGAAACGCAGTTTTCACACTCTGAGCTTAGTGCCCTTTGAGTGCATTATCTAGGAATGAACCTGGTAGAGCATCCCACATAAATGAATGCTCCACATGCGGGTTTCACATGCCACCAACTCCACATTCACAGGCAACTTCAGCGCCACAGCCGTTTTCAGATAGCCCTCAATGCAAAGGCTCTAGACGCAAATATTGGTGTGAGAGCTAATTCAATCAAGGAAACACTGCATGTTGGTGAAGGGCATATTGAAGAAGGATCAGCCGAGTGGTTCTTGTGGAAGAACAACTCCATTTGGCTCACTAACGTCAAACACCATCAGGCTTCCAAGCAGCTATCAAGGAAACTCAGTTTTCACACTCTGTGCTTAGTGCCCTTTTTGTGCCTATAACTGAAATGAAGCTTGGAGAGCATCCCACATAAATGAATGCTCCACATGCGGGTTTCACATGCCACCAACTCCACATTCACAGGCAACTTCAGCGCCACAGCCGTTTTCAGATAGCCCTCAATGCAAAGGCTCTAGACGCAAATATTGGTGTGAGAGCTAATTTAATCAAGGAAACACTGCATGTTGGTGAAGGGCATATTGAAGAAGGATCAGCCGAGTGGTTCTTGTGGGAGAACAACTCCATTTGGCTCACTAACGTCACACACCATCAGGCTTCCAAGCAGCTCTCAAGGAAACTCAGTTTTCACACTCTATGCTTAGTGCCCTTTCTTTGGCTACGACTGAAATGAACCTGGTAGAGCATCCCACAGAAACGAATGCTCCACATGCGGGTTTCACATGCCACCAACTCCACATTCACAGGCAACTTCAGCGCCACAGCCGTTTTCAGATAGCCCTCAATGCAAAGGCTCTAGACGCAAATATTGGTGTGAGAGCTAATTCAATCAAGGAAACACTGCATGTTGGTGAAGGGCATATTGAAGAAGGATCAGCCGAGTGGTTCTTGTGGGAGAACAACTCCATTTGGCTCACTAACTTCACACACCATCAGGCTTCCAAGCAGCTCTCAAGGAAACTCAGTTTTCACACTCTATGCTTAGTGCCGTTTGAGTGCCTAGGACTGAAATGAAGCTTGGTCAGCATCCCACACAAACGAATGCTCCACATGCGGGTTTCACATGCCACCAACTCCTCATTCACAGGCAACTTCAGCGCCACAGCCATTTTCAGATAGCCCTCAATGCACAGGCTCTAGACGCAAATATTGGTGTGAGAGCTAATTCAATCAAGGAAACACTGCATGTTGGTGAAGGGCATATTGAAGAAGGATCAGCCGAGTGGTTCTTGTGGGAGAACAACTCCATTTGGCTCACTAACTTCACACACCATCAGGCTTCCAAGCAGCTCTCAAGGAAACTCAGTTTTCACACTCTATGCTTAGTGCCGTTTGAGTGCCTAGGACTGAAATGAAGCTTGGAGAGCATCCCACATAAATGAATGCTCCACATGCGGGTTTCACATGCCACCAACTCCACATTCACAGGCAACTTCAGCGCCACAGCCGTTTTCAGATAGCCCTCAATGCAAAGGCTCTAGACGCAAATATTGGTGTGAGAGCTAATTCAATCGAGGAAACACTGCATGTTGGTGAAGGGCATATTGAAGAAGGATCAGCCGAGTGGTTCTTGTGGGAGAACAACTCCATTTGGCTCACTAATTTCACACACCATCAGGCTTCCAAGCAGCTCTCAAGGAAACTCAGTTTTCACACTCTATGCTTAGTGCCCTTTGAGTGCATTATCTAGGAATGAACATGGTAGAGCATCCCACACAAACGAATGCTCCACATGCGGGTTTCACATGCCACCAACTCCACATTCTCAGGCAACTTCAGCGCCACAGCCATTTTCAGATAGCCCTCAATGCAAAGGCTCTAGACGCAAATATTGGTGTGAGAGCTAATTCAATCAAGGAAACACTGCATGTTGGTGAAGGGCATATTGAAGAAGGATCAGCCGAGTGGTTCTTGTGGGAGAACAACTACATTTGGCTCACTAACTTCACACACCATCAGGCTACCAAGCAGCTCTCAAGGAAACTCAGTTTTCACACTCTATGCTTAGTGCCCTTTGTATGGCTAGGACTGAAATGAACCTGGTAGAGCATCCCACACAAACGAATGCTCCACCTGCGGGTTTCACATGCCACCAACTCCACATTCACAGGCAACTTCAGCGCCACAGCCGTTTTCAGATAGCCCTCAATGCAAAGGCTCTAGATGCAAATATTGGTGTGAGAGTTAACTCAATCAAGGAAACACTGCATGTTGGTGAAGGGCATATTGAAGAAGGATCAGCCGAGTGGTTCTTGTGGGAGAACAACTCCATTTGGCTCACTAACTTCACACACCATCAGGCTTCCAAGCAGCTCTCAAGGAAACTCAGTTTTCACACTCTATGCTTAGTGCCGTTTGAGTGCCTAGGACTGAAATGAAGCTTGGAGAGCATCCCACATAAACGAATGCTCCACATGCGGGTTTCACATGCCACCAACTCCACATTCACAGGCAACTTCAGCGCCACAGCCGTTTTCAGATAGCCCTCAATGCAAAGGATCTAGACGCAAATATTGGTGTGAGAGCTAATTCAATCAAGGAAACACTGCATGTTGGTGAAGGGCATATTGAAGAAGGATCAGCCGAGTGGTTCTTGTGGAAGAACAACTCCATTTGGCTCACTAACTTCACACACCATCAGGCTTCCAAGCAGCTCTCAAGGAAACTCAGTTTTCACACTCTATGCTTAGTGCCGTTTGAGTGCCTAGGACTGAAATATAGCTTGGAGAGCATCCCACATAAATGAATGCTCCACATGCGGGTTTCACATGCCACCAACTCCACATTCACAGGCAACTTCAGCGCCACAGCCGTTTTCAGATAGCCCTCAATGCAAAGGCTCTAGACGCAAATATTGGTGTGAGATCTAATTCAATCAAGGAAACACTGCATGTTGGTGAAGGGCATATTGAAGAAGGATCAGCCGAGTGGTTCTTGTGGGAGAACAACTCCATTTGGCTCACTAACTTCACACACCATCAGGCTTCCAAGCAGCTCTCAAGGAAACTCAGTTTTCACACTCTATGCTTAGTGCCCTTTCTTTGGCTACGACTGAAATGAACCTGGTAGAGCATCCCACACAAACGAATGCTCCACATGCGGGTTTCACATGCCACCAACTCCACATTCACAGGCAACTTCAGCGCCACAGCCATTTTCAGAGAGCCCTCAATGCAAAGGCTCTAGACGCAAATATTGGTGTGAGAGCTAATTCAATCAAGGAAACACTGCATGTTGGTGAAGGGCATATTGAAGAAGGATCAGCCGAGTGGTTCTTGTGGGAGAACAACTCCATTTGGCTCACTAACTTCACACACCATCAGGCTTCCAAGCAGCTCTCAAGGAAACTCAGTTTTCACACTCTATGCTTAGTGCCCTTTCTTTGGCTACGACTGAAATGAACCTGGTAGAGCATCCCACACAAACGAATGCTCCACATGCGGGTTTCACATGCCACCAACTCCACATTCACAGGCAACTTCAGCGCCACAGCCATTTTCAGATAGCCCTCAATGCAAAGGCTCTAGACGCAAATATTGGTGTGAGAGCTAATTCAATCAAGGAAACACTGCATGTTGGTGAAGGGCATATTGAAGAAGGATCAGCCGAGTGGTTCTTGTGGGAGAACAACTCCATTTGGCTCACTAACTTCACACACCATCAGGCTTCCAAGCAGCTCTCAAGGAAACTCAGTTTTCACACTCTATGCTTAGTGCCCTTTCTTTGGCTACGACTGAAATGAACCTGGTAGAGCATCCCACACAAACGAATGCTCCACATGCGGGTTTCACATGCCACCAACTCCACATTCACAGGCAACTTCAGCGCCACAGCCATTTTCAGAGAGCCCTCAAGGCAAAGGCTCTAGACGCAAATATTGGTGTGAGAGCTAATTCAATCAAGGAAACACTGCATGTTGGTGAAGGGCATATTGAAGAAGGATCAGCCGAGTGGTTCTTGTGGGAGAACAACTCCATTTGGCTCACTAACTTCACACACCATCAGGCTTCCAAGCAGCTCTCAAGGAAACTCAGTTTTCACACTCTATGCCTAGTGCCCTTTGTATGGCTACGACTGAAATGAACCTGGTAGAGCATCCCACACAAACGAATGCTCCACATGCGGGTTTCACATGCCACCAACTCCACATTCTCAGGCAACTTCAGCGCCACAGCCGTTTTCAGATAGCCCTCAATGCAAAGGCTCTAGACGCAAATATTGGTGTGAGAGCTAATTCAATCAAGGAAACACTGCATGTTGGTGAAGGGCATATTGAAGAAGGATCAGCCGAGTGGTTCTTGTGGGAGAACAACTCCATTTGGATCACTAACTTCACACACCATCAGGCTTCCAAGCAGCTATCAAGGAAACTCAGTTTTCACACTCTATGCTTAGTGCCCTTTGAGTGCCTAGGACTGAAATGAAGCTTGGAGAGCATCCCACATAAACGAATGCTCCACATGCGGGTTTCACATGCCACCAACTCCACATTCACAGGCAACTTCAGCGCCACAGCCGTTTTCAGATAGCCCTCAATGCAAAGGCTCTAGACGCAAATATTGGTGTGAGAGCTAATTCAATCAAGGAAACACTGCATGTTGGTGAAGGGCATATTGAAGAAGGATCAGCCGAGTGGTTCTTGTGGGAGAACAACTCCATTTGGCTCACTAACTTCACACACCATCAGGCTTCCAAGCAGCTCTCAAGGAAACTCAGTTTTCACACTCTATGCTTAGTGCCGTTTGAGTGCCTAGGACTGAAATATAGCTTGGAGAGCATCCCACATAAATGAATGCTCCACATGCGGGTTTCACATGCCACCAACTCCACATTCACAGGCAACTTCAGCGCCACAGCCGTTTTCAGATAGCCCTCAATGCAAAGGCTCTAGACGCAAATATTGGTGTGAGAGCTAATTCAATCAAGGAAACACTGCATGTTGGTGAAGGGCATATTGAAGAAGGATCAGCCGAGTGGTTCTTGTGGGAGAAACAACTCCATTTGGCTCACTAACTTCACACACCATCAGGCTTCCAAGCAGCTCTCAAGGAAACTCAGTTTTCACACTCTATGCTTAGTGCCCTTTCTTTGGCTACGACTGAAATGAACCTGGTAGAGCATCCCACACAAACGAATGCTCCACATGCGGGTTTCACATGCCACCAACTCCACATTCACAGGCAACTTCAGCGCCACAGCCATTTTCAGAGAGCCCTCAATGCAAAGGCTCTAGACGCAAATATTGGTGTGAGAGCTAATTCAATCAAGGAAACACTGCATGTTGGTGAAGGGCATATTGAAGAAGGATCAGCCGAGTGGTTCTTGTGGGAGAACAACTCCATTTGGCTCACTAACTTCACACACCATCAGGCTTCCAAGCAGCTCTCAAGGAAACTCAGTTTTCACACTCTATGCTTAGTGCCCTTTCTTTGGCTATGACTGAAATGAACCTGGTAGAGCATCCCACACAAACGAATGCTCCACATGCGGGTTTCACATGCCACCAACTCCACATTCACAGGCAACTTCAGCGCCACAGCCATTTTCAGATAGCCCTCAATGCAAAGGCTCTAGACGCAAATATTGGTGTGAGAGCTAATTCAATCAAGGAAACACTGCATGTTGGTGAAGGGCATATTGAAGAAGGATCAGCCGAGTGGTTCTTGTGGGAGAACAACTCCATTTGGCTCACTAACTTCACACACCATCAGGCTTCCAAGCAGCTCTCAAGGAAACTCAGTTTTCACACTCTATGCTTAGTGCCCTTTCTTTGGCTACGACTGAAATGAACCTGGTAGAGCATCCCACACAAACGAATGCTCCACATGCGGGTTTCACATGCCACCAACTCCACATTCACAGGCAACTTCAGCGCCACAGCCATTTTCAGAGAGCCCTCAAGGCAAAGGCTCTAGACGCAAATATTGGTGTGAGAGCTAATTCAATCAAGGAAACACTGCATGTTGGTGAAGGGCATATTGAAGAAGGATCAGCCGAGTGGTTCTTGTGGGAGAACAACTCCATTTGGCTCACTAACTTCACACACCATCAGGCTTCCAAGCAGCTCTCAAGGAAACTCAGTTTTCACACTCTATGCTTAGTGCCCTTTCTTTGGCTACGACTGAAATGAACCTGGTAGAGCATCCCACACAAACGAATGCTCCACATGCGGGTTTCACATGCCACCAACTCCACATTCACAGGCAATTTCAGCGCCACAGCCGTTTTCAGATAGCCCTCAATGCAAAGGCTCTAGACGCAAATATTGGTGTGAGAGCTAATTCAATCAAGGAAACACTGCATGTTGGTGAAGGGCATATTGAAGAAGGATCAGCCGAGTGGTTCTTGTGGGAGAACAACTCCATTTGGCTCACTAACTTCACACACCATCAGGCTTCCAAGCAGCTCTCAAGGAAACTCAGTTTTCACACTCTATGCTTAGTGCCCTTTCTTTGGCTACGACTGAAATGAACCTGGTAGAGCATCCCACACAAACGAATGCTCCACATGCGGGTTTCACATGCCACCAACTCCACATTCACAGGCAACTTCAGCGCCACAGCCATTTTCAGAGAGCCCTCAAGGCAAAGGCTCTAGACGCAAATATTGGTGTGAGAGCTAATTCAATCAAGGAAACACTGCATGTTGGTGAAGGGCATATTGAAGAAGGATCAGCCGAGTGGTTCTTGTGGGAGAACAACTCCATTTGGCTCACTAACTTCACACACCATCAGGCTTCCAAGCAGCTCTCAAGGAAACTCAGTTTTCACACTCTATGCTTAGTGCCCTTTCTTTGGCTACGACTGAAATGAACCTGGTAGAGCATCCCACACAAACGAATGCTCCACATGCGGGTTTCACATGCCACCAACTCCACATTCACAGGCAATTTCAGCGCCACAGCCGTTTTCAGATAGCCCTCAATGCAAAGGCTCTAGACGCAAATATTGGTGTGAGAGCTAATTCAATCAAGGAAACACTGCATGTTGGTGAAGGGCATATTGAAGAAGGATCAGCCGAGTGGTTCTTGTGGGAGAACAACTCCATTTTGCTCACTAACGTCACACACCATCAGGCTTCCAAGCAGCTCTCAAGGAAACTCAGTTTTCACACTCTATGCTTAGTGCCCTTTCTTTGGCAAAGACTGAAATGAACCTGGTAGAGCATCCCACACAAACGAATGCTCCACATGCGGGTTTCACATGCCACCAACTCCACATTCACGGGCAACTTCAGCGCCACAGCCGTTTACAGATAGCCCTCAATGCAAAGGCTCTAGACGCAAATATTGGTGTGAGAGCTAATTCAATCAAGGAAACACTGCATGTTGGTGAAGGGCATATTGAAGAAGGATCAGCCGAGTGGTTCTTGTGGGAGAACAACTCCATTTGGCTCACTAACTTCACACACCATCAGGCTTCCAAGCAGCTCTCAAGGAAACTCAGTTTTCACACTCTATGCTTAGTGCCTTTGAGTGCATTATCTAGTAATGAACCTGGTAGAGCATCCCACACAAACGAATGCTCCACATGCGGGTTTCACATGCCACCAACTCCACATTCACGGGCAAATTCAGCGCCACAGCCGTTTTCAGATAGCCCTCAATGCAAAGGCTCTAGACGCAAATATTGGTGTGAGAGCTAATTCAATCAAGGAAACACTGCATGTTGGTGAAGGGCATATGAAAAAAAGAAAGAAGGATCAGCCGAGTGGTTCTTGTGGAGAACAACTCCATTTGGATCACTAACTTCACACACCATCAGGCTTCCAAGCAGCTCTCAAGGAAACTCAGTTTTCACACTCTATGCTTAGTGCCCTTTGAGTGCATTATCTAGGAATGAACCTGGTAGAGCATCCCACAGAAACGAATGCTCCACATGCGGGTTTCACATGCCACCAACTCCACATTCACAGGCAGCTTCAGCGCCACAGCCATTTTCAGATAGCCCTCAATGCAAAGGCTCTAGACGCAAATATTGGTGTGAGAGCTAATTCAATCAAGGCAACACTGCATGTTGGTGAAGGGCATATTGAAGAAGGATCAGCCGAGTGGTTCTTGTGGGAGAACAACTCCATTTGGCTCACTAACTTCACACACCATCAGGCTTCCAAGCAGCTCTCAAGGAAACTCAGTTTTCACACTCTATGCTTAGTGCCCTTTGTATGGCTAGGACTGAAATGAACCTGGTAGAGCATCCCACACAAACGAATGCTCCACCTGCGGGTTTCACATGCCACCAACTCCACATTCTCAGGCAACTTCAGCGCCACAGCCGTTTTCAGATAGCCCTCAATGCAAAGGCTCTAGACGCAAATATTGGTGTGAGAGTTAATTCAATCAAGGAAACACTGCATGTTGGTGAAGGGCATATTGAAGAAGGATCAGCCGAGTGGTTCTTGTGGGAGAACAACTCCATTTGGCTCACTAACTTCACACACCATCAGGCTTCCAAGCAGCTCTCAAGGAAACTCAGTTTTCACACTCTATGCTTAGTGCCGTTTGAGTGCCTAGGACTGAAATGAAGCTTGGAGAGCATCCCACATAAACGAATGCTCCACATGCGGGTTTCACATGCCACCAACTCCACATTCACAGGCAACTTCAGCGCCACAGCCATTTTCAGATAGCCCTCAATGCAAAGGCTCTAGACGCAAATATTGGTGTGAGAGCTAATTCAATCAAGGAAACACTGCATGTTGGTGAAGGGCATATTGAAGAAGGATCAGCCGAGTGGTTCTTGTGGGAGAACAACTCCATTTGGCTCACTAACTTCACACACCATCAGGCTTCCAAGCAGCTCTCAAGGAAACTCAGTTTTCACACTCTATGCTTAGTGCCCTTTGAGAGCCTAGGACTGAAATGAACCTGGTAGAGCATCCCACACAAACGAATGCTCCACATGCGGGTTTCACATGCCACCAACTCCACATTCACAGGCAACTTCAGCGCCACAGCCGTTTTCAGATAGCCCTCAATGCAAAGGCTCTAGATGCAAATATTGGTGTGAGAGTTAACTCAATCAAGGAAACACTGCATGTTGGTGAAGGGCATATTGAAGAAGGATCAGCCGAGTGGTTCTTGTGGGAGAACAACTCCATTTGGCTCACTAACTTCACACACCATCAGGCTTCCAAGCAGCTCTCAAGGAAACTCAGTTTTCACACTCTATGCTTAGTGCCGTTTGAGTGCCTAGGACTGAAATGAAGCTTGGAGAGCATCCCACATAAACGAATGCTCCACATGCGGGTTTCACATGCCACCAACTCCACATTCACAGGCAACTTCAGCGCCACAGCCGTTTTCAGATAGCCCTCAATGCAAAGGATCTAGACGCAAATATTGGTGTGAGAGCTAATTCAATCAAGGAAACACTGCATGTTGGTGAAGGGCATATTGAAGAAGGATCAGCCGAGTGGTTCTTGTGGAAGAACAACTCCATTTGGCTCACTAACTTCACACACCATCAGGCTTCCAAGCAGCTCTCAAGGAAACTCAGTTTTCACACTCTATGCTTAGTGCCCTTTCTTTGGCTACGACTGAAATGAACCTGGTAGAGCATCCCACACAAACGAATGCTCCACATGCGGGTTTCACATGCCACCAACTCCACATTCACAGGCAACTTCAGCGCCACAGCCATTTTCAGAGAGCCCTCAAGGCAAAGGCTCTAGACGCAAATATTGGTGTGAGAGCTAATTCAATCAAGGAAACACTGCATGTTGGTGAAGGGCATATTGAAGAAGGATCAGCCGAGTGGTTCTTGTGGGAAGAAAACAACTCCATTTGGCTCACTAACTTCACACACCATCAGGCTTCCAAGCAGCTCTCAAGGAAACTCAGTTTTCACACTCTATGCCTAGTGCCCTTTGTATGGCTACGACTGAAATGAACCTGGTAGAGCATCCCACACAAACGAATGCTACACATGCGGGTTTCACATGCCACCAACTCCACATTCTCAGGCAACTTCAGCGCCACAGCCGTTTTCAGATAGCCCTCAATGCAAAGGCTCTAGACGCAAATATTGGTGTGAGAGCTAATTCAATCAAGGAAACACTGCATGTTGGTGAAGGGCATATTGAAGAAGGATCAGCCGAGTGGTTCTTGTGGGAGAACAACTCCATTTGGATCACTAACTTCACACACCATCAGGCTTCCAAGCAGCTCTCAAGGAAACTCAGTTTTCACACTCTATGCTTAGTGCCCTTTGAGTGCCTAGGACTGAAATGAAGCTTGGAGAGCATCCCACATAAACGAATGCTCCACATGCGGGTTTCACATGCCACCAACTCCACATTCACAGGCAACTTCAGCGCCACAGCCGTTTTCAGATAGCCCTCAATGCAAAGGCTCTAGACGCAAATATTGGTGTGAGAGCTAATTCAATCAAGGAAACACTGCATGTTGGTGAAGGGCATATTGAAGAAGGATCAGCCGAGTGGTTCTTGTGGGAGAACAACTCCATTTGGCTCACTAACTTCACACACCATCAGGCTTCCAAGCAGCTCTCAAGGAAACTCAGTTTTCACACTCTATGCTTAGTGCCGTTTGAGTGCCTAGGACTGAAATATAGCTTGGAGAGCATCCCACATAAATGAATGCTCCACATGCGGGTTTCACATGCCACCAACTCCACATTCACAGGCAACTTCAGCGCCACAGCCGTTTTCAGATAGCCCTCAATGCAAAGGCTCTAGACGCAAATATTGGTGTGAGAGCTAATTCAATCAAGGAAACACTGCATGTTGGTGAAGGGCATATTGAAGAAGGATCAGCCGAGTGGTTCTTGTGGGAGAACAACTCCATTTGGCTCACTAACTTCACACACCATCAGGCTTCCAAGCAGCTCTCAAGGAAACTCAGTTTTCACACTCTATGCTTAGTGCCCTTTGTATGGCTAGGACTGAAATGAACCTGGTAGAGCATCCCACACAAACGAATGCTCCACATGCGGGTTTCACATGCCACCAACTCCACATTCACAGGCAACTTCAGCGCCACAGCCATTTTCAGAGAGCCCTCAAGGCAAAGGCTCTAGACGCAAATATTGGTGTGAGAGCTAATTCAATCAAGGAAACACTGCATGTTGGTGAAGGGCATATTGAAGAAGGATCAGCCGAGTGGTTCTTGTGGGAGAACAACTCCATTTGGCTCACTAACTTCACACACCATCAGGCTTCCAAGCAGCTCTCAAGGAAACTCAGTTTTCACACTCTATGCTTAGTGCCCTTTCTTTGGCTACGACTGAAATGAACCTGGTAGAGCATCCCACACAAACGAATGCTCCACATGCGGGTTTCACATGCCACCAACTCCACATTCACAGGCAACTTCAGCGCCACAGCCATTTTCAGATAGCCCTCAATGCAAAGGCTCTAGACGCAAATATTGGTGTGAGAGCTAATTCAATCAAGGAAACACTGCATGTTGGTGAAGGGCATATTGAAGAAGGATCAGCCGAGTGGTTCTTGTGGGAGAACAACTCCATTTGGCTCACTAACGTCAAACACCATCAGGCTTCCAAGCAGCTCTCAAGGAAACTCAGTTTTCACACTCTATGCTTAGTGCCCTTTCTTTGGCTACGACTGAAATGAACCTGGTAGAGCATCCCACACAAACGAATGCTCCACATGCGGGTTTCACATGCCACCAACTCCACATTCACAGGCAACTTCAGCGCCACAGCCATTTTCAGAGAGCCCTCAAGGCAAAGGCTCTAGACGCAAATATTGGTGTGAGAGCTAATTCAATCAAGGAAACACTGCATGTTGGTGAAGGGCATATTGAAGAAGGATCAGCCGAGTGGTTCTTGTGGGAGAACAACTCCATTTGGCTCACTAACTTCACACACCATCAGGCTTCCAAGCAGCTCTCAAGGAAACTCAGTTTTCACACTCTATGCTTAGTGCCTTTGAGTGCATTATCTAGTAATGAACCTGGTAGAGCATCCCACACAAACGAATGCTCCACATGCGGGTTTCACATGCCACCAACTCCACATTCACGGGCAAATTCAGCGCCACAGCCGTTTACAGATAGCCCTCAATGCAAAGGCTCTAGACGCAAATATTGGTGTGAGAGCTAATTCAATCAAGGAAACACTGCATGTTGGTGAAGGGCATATTGAAGAAGGATCAGCCGAGTGGTTCTTGTGGGAGAACAACTCCATTTGGATCACTAACTTCACACACCATCAGGCTTCCAAGCAGCTCTCAAGGAAACTCAGTTTTCACACTCTATGCTTAGTGCCCTTTGAGTGCATTATCTAGGAATGAACCTGGTAGAGCATCCCACAGAAACGAATGCTCCACATGCGGGTTTCACATGCCACCAACTCCACATTCACAGGCAGCTTCAGCGCCACAGCCATTTTCAGATAGCCCTCAATGCAAAGGCTCTAGACGCAAATATTGGTGTGAGAGCTAATTCAATCAAGGCAACACTGCATGTTGGTGAAGGGCATATTGAAGAAGGATCAGCCGAGTGGTTCTTGTGGGAGAACAACTCCATTTGGCTCACTAACTTCACACACCATCAGGCTTCCAAGCAGCTCTCAAGGAAACTCAGTTTTCACACTCTATGCTTAGTGCCCTTTGTATGGCTAGGACTGAAATGAACCTGGTAGAGCATCCCACACAAACGAATGCTCCACCTGCGGGTTTCACATGCCACCAACTCCACATTCTCAGGCAACTTCAGCGCCACAGCCGTTTTCAGATAGCCCTCAATGCAAAGGCTCTAGACGCAAATATTGGTGTGAGAGTTAATTCAATCAAGGAAACACTGCATGTTGGTGAAGGGCATATTGAAGAAGGATCAGCCTAGTGGTTCTTGTGGGAGAACAACTCCATTTGGCTCACTAACTTCACACACCATCAGGCTTCCAAGCAGCTCTCAAGGAAACTCAGTTTTCACACTCTATGCTTAGTGCCGTTTGAGTGCCTAGGACTGAAATGAAGCTTGGAGAGCATCCCACATAAACGAATGCTCCACATGCGGGTTTCACATGCCACCAACTCCACATTCACAGGCAACTTCAGCGCCACAGCCGTTTTCAGATAGCCCTCAATGCAAAGGCTCTAGACGCAAATATTGGTGTGAGAGCTAATTCAATCAAGGAAACACTGCATGTTGGTGAAGGGCATATTGAAGAAGGATCAGCCGAGTGGTTCTTGTGGGAGAACAACTCCATTTGGCTCACTAACTTCACACACCATCAGGCTTCCAAGCAGCTCTCAAGGAAACTCAGTTTTCACACTCTATGCTTAGTGCCCTTTGAGAGCCTAGGACTGAAATGAACCTGGTAGAGCATCCCACACAAACGAATGCTCCACATGCGGGTTTCACATGCCACCAACTCCACATTCTCAGGCAACTTCAGCGCCACAGCCGTTTTCAGATAGCCCTCAATGCAAAGGCTCTAGACGCAAATATTGGTGTGAGAGCTAATTCAATCAAGGAAACACTGCATGTTGGTGAAGGGCATATTGAAGAAGGATCAGCCGAGTGGTTCTTGTGGAAGAACAACTCCATTTGGCTCACTAACTTCACACACCATCAGGCTTCCAAGCAGCTCTCAAGGAAACTCAGTTTTCACACTCTATGCTTAGTGCCGTTTGAGTGTCTAGGACTGAAATGAAGCTTGGAGAGCATCCCACATAAACGAATGCTCCACATGCGGGTTTCACATGCCACCAACTCCACATTCACAGGCAACTTCAGCGCCACAGCCATTTTCAGATAGCCCTCAATGCAAAGGCTCTAGACGCAAATATTGGTGTGAGAGCTAATTCAATCAAGGAAACACTGCATGTTGGTGAAGGGCATATTGAAGAAGGATCAGCCGAGTGGTTCTTGTGGGAGAACAACTCCATTTGGCTCACTAACTTCACACACCATCAGGCTTCCAAGCAGCTCTCAAGGAAACTCAGTTTTCACAATTTATGCTTAGTGCCCTTTCTTTGGCTACGACTGAAATGAACCTGGTAGAGCATCCCACACAAACGAATGCTCCACATGCGGGTTTCACATGCCACCAACTCCACATTCACAGGCAACTTCAGCGCCACAGCCGTTTTCAGATAGCCCTCAATGCAAAGGCTCTAGACGCAAATATTGGTGTGAGAGCTAATTCAATCAAGGAAACACTGCATGTTGGTGAAGGGCATATTGAAGAAGGATCAGCCGAGTGGTTCTTGTGGGAGAACAACTCCATTTGGCTCACTAACTTCACACACCATCAGGCTTCCAAGCAGCTCTCAAGGAAACTCAGTTTTCACACTCTATGCTTAGTGCCATTTCAGTGCATTATCTAGGAATGAACCTGGTAGATCATCCCACACAAACGAATATTCCACATGCGGGTTTCACATGCCACCAACTCCACATTCACAGGCAACTTCAGCGCCACAGCCGTTTTCAGATAGCCCTCAATGCAAAGGCTCTAGACGCAAATATTGGTGTGAGAGCTAATTCAATCAAGGAAACACTGCATGTTGGTGAAGGGCATATTGAAGAAGAATCAGCCGAGTGGTTCTTGTGGGAGAACAACTCCATGTGGCTCACTAACTTCACACACCATCAGGCTTCCAAGCAGCTCTCAAGGTAACTCAGATTTCACACTCTATGCTTAGTGCAGTTTGAGTGCATTTTCTAGGAATGAACCTGGTAGAGCATCCCACACAAACGAATGCTCCACATGCGGGTTTCACATGCCACCAACTCCACATTCACAGGCAACTTCAGCGCCACAGCCGTTTTCAGATAGCCCTCAATGCAAAGGCTCTAGACGCAAATATTGGTGTGAGAGCTAATTCAATCAAGGAAACACTGCATGTTGGTGAAGGGCATATTGAAGAAGGATCAGCAGAGTGGTTCTTGTGGGAGAACAACTCCATTTGGCTCACTAACTTCACACACCATCAGGCTTCCAAGCAGCTCTCAAGGAAACTCAGTTTTCACACTCTATGCTTAGTGCCCTTTGAGTGCCTAGGACTGAAATGAAGCTTGGTGAGCATCCCACACAAACGAATGCTCCACATGCGGGTTTCACAAGCTACCAACTCCACATTCACAGGCAACTTCAGCGCCACAGCCGTTTTCAGATAGCCCTCAATGCAAAGGCTCTAGACGCAAATATTGGTGCGAGAGCTAATTCAATCAAGGAAACACTGCATGTTGGTGAAGGGCATATTGAAGAAGAATCAGCCGAGTGGTTCTTGTGGGAGAACAACTCCATTTGGCTCACTAACTTCACACACCATCAGGCTTCCAAGCAGCTCTCAAGGAAACTCAGTTTTCACACTCTATGCTTAGTGCCCTTTGAGTGCATTATCTAGGAATGAACCTGGTAGAGCAATCCACACAAACGAATGCTCCACATGCGGGTTTCACATGACACCAACTCCACATTCACAGGCAACTTCAGCGCCACAGCCGTTTTCAGATAGCCCTCAATGCAAAGGCTCTAGACGCAAATATTGGTGTGAGAGCTAATTCAATCAAGGAAACACTGCATGTTGGTGAAGGGCATATTGAAGAAGAATCAGCAGAGTGGTTCTTGTGGGAGAACAACTCCATTTGGCTCACTAACTTCACACACCATCAGGCTTCCAAGCAGCTCTCAAGGAAACTCAGTTTTCACACTCTATGCTTAGTGCCCTTTGAGTGCATTATCTAGGAATGAACCTGGTATAGCATCCCACACAAACGAATGCTCTGCATGCGGGTTTCACATGCCACCAACTCCACATTCACAGGCAACTTCAGCGCCACAGCCGTTTTCAGATAGCCCTCAATGCAAAGGCTCTAGACGCAAATATTGGTGTGAGAGCTAATTCAATCAAGGAAACACTGCATGTTGGTGAAGGGCATATTGAAGAAGAATCAGCCGAGTGGTTCTTGTGGGAGAACAACTCCATTTGGCTCACTAACTTCACACACCATCAGGCTTCCAAGCAGCTCTCAAGGAAACTCAGTTTTCACACTCTATGCTTAGTGCCCTTTGAGTGCATTATCTAGGAATGAACCTGGTAGAGCATCCCACACAAACGAATGCTCCACATGCGGGTTTCACATGCCACCAACTCCACATTCACAGGCAACTTCAGCGCCACAGCCGTTTTCAGATAGCCCTCAATGCAAAGGCTCTAGACGCAAATATTGGTGTGAGAGCTAATTCAATCAAGGAAACACTGCATGTTGGTGAATGGCATATTGAAGAAGAATCAGCCGAGTGGTTCTTGTGGGAGAACAACTCCATTTGGCTCACTAACTTCACACACCATCAGGCTTCCAAGCAGCTCTCAAGGAAACTCAGTTTTCACACTCTATGCTTAGTGCCCTTTGAGTGCATTATCTAGGAATGAACCTGGTAGAGCATCCCACACAAACGAATGCTCCACATGCGGGTTTCACATGCCACCAACTCCACATTCACAGGCAACTTCAGCGCCACAGCCGTTTTCAGATAGCCCTCAATGCAAAGGCTCTAGACGCAAATATTGGTGTGAGAGCTAATTCAATCAAGGAAACACTGCATGTTGGTGAAGGGCATATTGAAGAAGAATCAGCGGAGTGGTTCTTGTGGGAGAACAACTCCATTTGGCTCACTAACTTCACACACCATCAGGCTTCCAAGCAGCTCTCAAGGAAACTCAGTTTTCACACTCTATGCTTAGTGCCCTTTGAGTGCATTATCTAGGAATGAACCTGGTAGAGCATCCCACACAAACGAATGCTCCACATGCGGGTTTCACATGCCACCAACTCCACATTCACAGGCAACTTCAGCGCCACAGCCGTTTTCAGATAGCCCTCAATGCAAAGGCTCTAGACGCAAACATTGGTGCGAGAGCTAATTCAATCAAGGAAACACTGCATGTTGGTGAAGGGCATATTGAAGAAGAATCAGCCGAGTGGTTCTTGTGGGAGAACAACTCCATGTGGCTCACTAACTTCACACACCATCAGGCTTCCAAGCAGCTCTCAAGGTAACTCAGATTTCACACTCTATGCTTAGTGCAGTTTGAGTGCATTTTCTAGGAATGAACCTGGTAGAGCATCCCACACAAACGAATGCTCCACATGCGGGTTTCACATGCCACCAACTCCACATTCACAGGCAACTTCAGCGCCACAGCCGTTTTCAGATAGCCCTCAATGCAAAGGCTCTAGACGCAAATATTGGTGTGAGAGCTAATTCAATCAAGGAAACACTGCATGTTGGTGAAGGGCATATTGAAGAAGGATCAGCAGAGTGGTTCTTGTGGGAGAACAACTCA
>NW_026696414.1:0-52823 GCF_030435755.1 Ochotona princeps | reverse complement strand
AGCTGCTTGGAAGCCTGATGGTGTGTGAAGTTAGTGAGCCAAATGGAGTTGTTCTCCCACAAGAACCACTCGCCTGATTCTTCTTCAATATGCGCTTCACCAACATGCAGTGTTTCCTTCATTGAATTAGCTCTCACACCAATATTTGAGCCTAGAGCCTATGCATTGAGGGCTATCTGAAAATGGCTTTGGCGCTGAAGTTGTCTGTGAATGTGGAGTTGGTGGCATGTGAAACCCGCCTGTGGAGCATTGGTTTGTGCGGGAATCTCACCAAGCTTCATTTGAGTCCTAGGCACTCAAAGGGCATTAAGCCTATAGTGTGAAAACTGAGTTTCCCTGAGAGCTGCTTGGAAGCCTGATAGTGAAGTTGTCTGTGAATGTGGAGTTGGTGGCATGTGAAACCCGCATGTGGAGCATTGGTTTCTGTGATAAGTTCACCAAGCTTCATTTCAGTCCTAGGCACTCAAAGGGCATTAAGCCTAGAGTGTGAAAACTGAGTTTCCTTGAGAGCTGCTTGGAAGCCTGATGGTGTGTGAAGTTAGTGAGCCAAATGGAGTTGTTGTCCCACAAGAACCACTCGGTTGATTCTTCTCCAATATGCGCTTCACCAACATGCAGTGTTTCCTTGATTGAATTAGCTCTCACACCAATATTTGCACCTAGAGCCTTTGTATTGAGAGCTATCTGAAAACGGCTGTGGCGCTGAAGTTGTCTGTGAATGTGGAGTTGGTGGCATGTGAAACCCGCATGTGGAGCATTCGTTTGTGTGGGAATCTCACCAAGCTTCATTTCAGTCCTAGGCACTCAAAGGGCATTAAGCCTAGAGTGTGAAAACTGAGTTTCCTTGAGAGCTTCTTGGAAGCCTGATGGTGTGTGAAGTTAGTGAGCCAAATGGAGTTGTTCTCCCACAAGAACCACTCGGCTGATTCTTCTTCAATATGCGCTTCACTAGCATGCAGTGTTTCCTTGATTGAATTAACTCTCACACCAATATTTGCGCCTAGAGCCTTTGTATTGAGAGCTATCTGAATATGGCTTTGGCGCTGAAGTTGTCTGTGAATGTGGAGTTGGTGGCATGTGAAACCCGCCTGTGGAGCATTGGTTTGTGCGGGAATCTCACCAAGCTTCATTTGAGTCCTAGGCACTCAAAGGGCATTAAGCCTAGAGTGTGAAAACTGAGTTTCCCTGAGAGCTGCTTGGAAGCCTGATAGTGAAGTTGTCTGTGAATGTGGAGTTGGTGGCATGTGAAACCCGCATGTGGAGCATTGGTTTCTGTGATAAGTTCACCAAGCTTCATTTCAGTCCTAGGCACTCAAAGGGCATTAAGCCTAGAGTGTGAAAACTGAGTTTCCTTGAGAGCTGCTTGGAAGCCTGATGGTGTGTGAAGTTAGTGAGCCAAATGGAGTTGTTCTCCCACAAGAACCACTCGGCTGATTCTTCTTCAATATGCGCTTCACCAACATGCAGTGTTTCCTTGATTGAATTAGCTCTCACACCAATATTTACGTCTAGAGCCTTTGCATTGAGGGCTATCTGAAAATGGCTTTGGCGCTGAAGTTGTCTGTGAATGTGGAGTTGGTGGCATGTTAAACCCGCATGTGGAGCATTGGTTTGTGTGGGATGCTCTACCAGGTTCATTCCTAGATAATGCACTCAAAGGGCATTAAGCCTAGAGTGTGAAAACTGAGTTTCCTTGAGAGCTGTTTGGAAGCCTGATGGTGTGTGAAGTTAGTGAGCCAAAATGGAGTTGTTCTCTCACAAGAACCACTCGGCTGATTCTTCTTCAATATGCGCTTCACCAACATGCAGTGTTTCCTTGATTGAATTAGCTCTCACACCAATATTTGCGCCTAGAGCCTTTGCATTGAGGGCTATCTGAATATGGCTTTGGCGCTGAAGTTGTCTGTGAATGTGGAGTTGGTGGCATGTGAAACCCGCCTGTGGAGCATTGGTTTGTGTGGGATGCTCTACCAGGTGCATTTCATTCCTAGGCACTCAAAGGGCATTAAGCCTAGAGTGTGAAAACTGAGTTTCCTTGAGAGCTGCTTGGAAGCCTGATGGTGTGTGAAGTTAGTGAGCCAAATGGAGTTGTTCTCCCACAAGAACCACTCGCCTGATTCTTCTTCAATATGCCCTTCAACAACATGCAGTGTTTCCTTGATTGAATTAGCTCTCACACCAATATTTTCGCCTAGAGCCTTTGCATTGAGGGCTACCTGAATATGGCTTTGGCGCTGAAGTTGTCTGTGAATGTGGAGTTGGTGGCATGTTAAACCCGCCTGTGGAGCATTGGTTTGTGTGGGATGCTCTACCAGGTTCATTCCTACATAATGCACTCAAAGGGCATTAAGCCTAGAGTGTGAAAACTGAGTTTCCTTGAGAGCTGCTTGGAAGCCTGATGGTGTGTGAAGTTAGTGAGCCAAATGGAGTTGTTCTCCCACAAGAACCACTCGGCTGATTCTTCTTCAATATGCGCTTCACCAACATGCAGTGTTTCCTTGATTGAATTAGCTCTCACACCAATATTTGAGCCTAGAGCCTATGCATTGAGGGCTATCTGAAAATGGCTTTGGCGCTGAAGTTGTCTGTGAATGTGGAGTTGGTGGCATGTGAAACCCGCCTGTGGAGCATTGGTTTGTGTGATAAGTTCACCAAGCTTCATTTCAGTCCTAGGCACTCAAAGGGCATTAAGCCTAGAGTGTGAAAACTGAGTTTCCTTGAGAGCTGCTTGGAAGCCTGATGGTGTGTGAAGTTAGTGAGCCAAATGGAGTTGTTGTCCCACAAGAACCACTCGGTTGATTCTTCTCCAATATGCGCTTCACCAACATGCAGTGTTTCCTTGATTGAATTAGCTCTCACACCAATATTTGCACCTAGAGCCTTTGTATTGAGAGCTATCTGAAAATGGCTTTGGCGCTGAAGTTGTCTGTGAATGTGGAGTTGGTGGCATGTGAAACCCGCATGTGGAGCATTCGTTTGTGTGGGAATCTCACCAAGCTTCATTTCAGTCCTAGGCACTCAAAGGGCATTAAGCCTAGAGTGTGAAAACTGAGTTTCCTTGAGAGCTGCTTGGAAGCCTGATGGTGTGTGAAGTTAGTGAGCCAAATGGAGTTGTTCTCCCACAAGAACCACTCGCCTGAATCTTCTTCAATATGCGCTTCACCAACATGCAGTGTTTCCTTGATTGAATTAGCTCTCACACCAATATTTGCGCCTAGAGCCTTTGCATTGAGGGCTATCTGAAAATGGCTTTGGCGCTGAAGTTGTCTGTGAATGTGGAGTTGGTGGCATGTGAAACCCGCATGTGGAGCATTGGTTTGTGTGGGATGCTCTACCAGGTTCATTCCTACATAATGCACTCAAAGGGCATTAAGCCTAGAGTGTGAAAACTGAGTTTCCTTGAGAGCTGCTTGGAAGCCTGATGGTGTGTGAAGTTAGTGAGCCAAATGGAGTTGTTCTCCCACAAGAACCACTCGGCTGATTCTTCTTCAATATGCCCTTCAACAACATGCAGTGTTTCCTTGATTGAATTAGCTCTCACACCAATATTTGCGCCTAGAGCCTTTGCATTGAGAGCTATCTGAAAATGGCTTTGGCGCTGAAGTTGTCTGTGAATGTGGAGTTGGTGGCATGTGAAACCCGCCTGTGGAGCATTGGTTTGTGTGATAAGTTCACCAAGCTTCATTTCAGTCCTAGGCACTCAAAGGGCATTAAGCCTAGAGTGTGAAAACTGAGTTTCCTTGAGAGCTGCTTGGAAGCCTGATGGTGTGTGAAGTTAGTGAGCCAAATGGAGTTGTTCTCCCACAAGAACCACTCGCCTGAATCTTCTTCAATATGCGCTTCACCAACATGCAGTGTTTCCTTGATTGAATCAGCTCTCACACCAATATTTGCGCCTAGAGCCTTTGCATTGAGGGCTATCTGAAAATGGCTTTGGCGCTGAAGTTGTCTGTGAATGTGGAGTTGGTGGCATGTGAAACCTGCATGTGGAGCATTGGTTTGTGTGGGATGCTCTACCAGGTTCATTCCTACATAATGCACTCAAAGGGCATTAAGCCTAGAGTGTGAAAACTGAGTTTCCTTGAGAGCTGCATGGAAGCCTGATGGTGTGTGAAGTTAGTGAGCCAAATGGAGTTGTTCTCCCACAAGAACCACTCGCCTGATTCTTCTTCAATATGCGCTTCACCAACATGCAGTGTTTCCTTGGTTGAATTAGCTCTCACACCAATATTTGCGCCTAGAGCCTTTGCATTGAGAGCTATCTGAAAATGGCTTTGGCGCTGAAGTTGTCTGTGAATGTGGAGTTGGTGGCATGTGAAACCCGCCTGTGGAGCATTGGTTTGTGTGGGAATCTCACCAAGCTTCATTTCAGTCCTAGGCACTCAAAGGGCATTAAGCCTAGAGTGTGAAAACTCAGTTTCCTTGAGAGCTGCATGGAAGCCTGATGGTGTGTGAAGTTAGTGAGCCAAATGGAGTTAGTCTCCCACAAGAACCACTCGGTTGATTCTTCTTCAATATGCGCTTCACCAACATGCAGTGTTTCCTTGATTGAATTAGCTCTCACACCAATATTTGCGCCTAGAGCCTTTGCATTGAGGGCTATCTGAATATGGCTTTGGCGCTGAAGTTGTCTGTGAATGTGGAGTTGGTGGCATGTGAAACCCGCCTGTGGAGCATTGGTTTGTGTGGGATGCTCTACCAGGTTCATTCCTACATAATGCACTCAAAGGGCATTAAGCCTAGAGTGTGAAAACTGAGTTTCCTTGAGAGCTGCATGGAAGCCTGATGGTGTGTGAAGTTAGTGAGCAAAAATGGGGTTGTTCTCCCACAAGAACCACTCGGCTGATTCTTCTTCAATATGTGCTTCACCAACATGCAGTGTTTCCTTGATTGAATTAGCTCTCACACCAATATTTTCGCCTAGAGCCTTTGCATTGAGGGCTATCTGAAAATGGCTTTGGCGCTGAAGTTGTCTGTGAATGTGGAGTTGGTGGCATGTGAAACCCGCATGTGGAGCATTGGTTTGTGTGGGATGCTCTACCAGGTTCATTCCTACATAATGCACTCAAAGGGCATTAAGCCTAGAGTGTGAAAACTGAGTTTCCTTGAGAACTGCTTGGAAGCCTGATGGTGTGTGAAGTTAGTGAGCCAAATGGAGTTGTTCTCCCACAAGAAGCACGCTGCTGATTCTTCTTCAATATGCGCTTCACCAACATGCAGTGTTTCCTTGATTGAATTAGCTCTCACACCAATATTTGGGCCTAGAGCCTTTGCATTGAGGGCTACCTGAAAACGGCTTTGTCGTTGAAGTTGTCTGGGAATGTGGAGTTGGTGGCATGTGAAACCCGCCTGTGGAGCATTGGTTTGTGTGATAAGTTCACCAAGCTTCATTTCAGTCCTAGGCACTCAAAGAGCATTAAGCCTAGAGTGTGAAAACTGAGTTTCCTTGAGAGCTGCTTGGAAGCCTGATGGTGTGTGAAGTTAGTGAGCCAAATGGAGTTGTTCTCCCACAAGAACCACTCGCCTGATTCTTCTTCAATATGCGCTTCACCAACATGCAGTGTTTCCTTGATTGAATTAGCTCTCACACCAATATTTGCGTCTAGAGCCTTTGCATTGAGGGCTATCTGAAAATGGCTTTGGCGCTGAAGTTGTCTGTGAATGTGGAGTTGGTGGTATGTTAAACCCGCCTGTGGAGCATTGGTTTGTGTGGGATGCTCTACCAGGTTCATTCCTAGATAATGCACTCAAAGGGCATTAAGCCTAGAGTGTGAAAACTGAGTTTCCTTGAGAGCTGCTTGGAAGCCTGATGGTGTGTGAAGTTAATGAGCCAAATGGAGTTGTTCTCCCACAAGAACCACTCGGCTGATTCTTCTTCAATATGCGCTTCACCAACATGCAGTGTTTCCTTGATTGAATT
The DNA here is from genome assembly GCF_030435755.1 of Ochotona princeps. Taxonomy (NCBI): domain Eukaryota; kingdom Metazoa; phylum Chordata; class Mammalia; order Lagomorpha; family Ochotonidae; genus Ochotona; species Ochotona princeps. The sequence continues at coordinate 46,903 of NW_026696414.1, read as the reverse complement.
AGCTCTCACACCAATATTTGAACCTAGAGCCTTTGCATTGAGGGCTATCTGAAAATGGCTTTGGCGCTGAAGTTATCTGTGAATGTGGAGTGGGTGGCATGTGAAACCCGCCTGTGGAGCATTGGTTTGTGTGGGATGCTCTACCAGGTGCATTTCATTCCTAGGCACTCAAAGGGCATTAAGCCTAGAGTGTGAAAACTGAGTTTCCTTGAGAGCTGCATGGAAGCCTGATGGTGTGTGAAGTTAGTGAGCCAAATGGAGTTGTTGTCCCACAAGAACCACTCGGTTGATTCTTCTCCAATATGCGCTTCACCAACATGCAGTGTTTCCTTGATTGAATTAGCTCTCACACCAATATTTGCACCTAGAGCCTTTGTATTGAGAGCTATCTGAAAATGGCTTTGGCGCTGAAGTTGTCTGTGAATGTGGAGTTGGTGGCATGTGAAACCCGCCTGTGGAGCATTCGTTTGTGTGGGAATCTCACCAAGCTTCATTTCAGTCCTAGGCACTCAAAGGGCATTAAGCCTAGAGTGTGAAAACTGAGTTTCCTTGAGAGCTGCTTGGAAGCCTGATGGTGTGTGAAGTTAGTGAGCCAAATGGAGTTGTTCTCCCACAAGAACCACTCGGCTGATTCTTCTTCAATATGCGCTTCACCAACATGCAGTGTTTCCTTGATTGAATTAGCTCTCACACCAATATTTGCGCCTAGAGCCTTTGCATTGAGGGCTATCTGAAAATGGCTTTGGCGCTGAAGTTGTCTGTGAATGTGGAGTTGGTGGCATGTGAAACCCGCATGTGGAGCATTGGTTTGTGTGGGATGCTCTACCAGGTTCATTCCTACATAATGCACTCAAAGGGCATTAAGCCTAGAGTGTGAAAACTGAGTTTCCTTGAGAGCTGCATGGAAGCCTGATGGTGTGTGAAGTTAGTGAGCCAAAATGGAGTTGTTCTCCCACAAGAACCACTCGCCTGATTCTTCTTCAATATGCGCTTCACCAACATGCAGTGTTTCCTTGATTGAATTAGCTCTCACACCAATATTTGCGCCTAGAGCCTTTGCATTGAGGGCTATCTGAAAATGGCTTTGGCGCTGAAGTTGTCTGTGAATGTGGAGTTGGTGGCATGTGAAACCCGCCTGTGGAGCATTGGTTTGTGTGATAAGCTCACCAAGCTTCATTTCAGTCCTAGGCACTCAAAGGGCATTAAGCCTAGAGTGTGAAAACTGAGTTTCCTTGAGAGCTGCATGGAAGCCTGATGGTGTGTGAAGTTAGTGAGCCAAAATGGAGTTGTTCTCCCACAAGAACCACTCGGCTGATTCTTCTTCAATATGCCCTTCACCAACATGCAGTGTTTCCTTGATTGAATTAGCTCTCACACCAATATTTGCGCCTAGAGCCTTTGTGTTGAGGGCTATCTGAAAACGGCTTTGGCGCTGAAGTTGTCTGTGAATGTGGAGTTGGTGGCATGTGAAACCCGCCTGTGGAGCATTGGTTTGTGTGGGATGCTCTACCAGGTTCCTTCCTACATAATGCACTCAAAGGGCATTAAGCCTAGAGTGTGAAAACTGAGTTTCCTTGAGAGCTGCTTGGAAGCCTGATGGTGTGTGAAGTTAGTGAGCCAAATGGAGTTGTTCTCCCACAAGAACCACTCGGCTGATTCTTCTTCAATATGCCCTTCAACAACATGCAGTGTTTCCTTGATTGAATTAGCTCTCACACCAATATTTGCGCCTAGAGCCTTTGCATTGAGAGCTATCTGAAAATGGCTTTGGCGCTGAAGTTGTCTGTGAATGTGGAGTTGGTGGCATGTGAAACCCGCCTGTGGAGCATTGGTTTGTGTGGGAATCTCACCAAGCTTCATTTCAGTCCTAGGCACTCAAAGGGCATTAAGCCTAGAGTGTGAAAACTGAGTTTCCTTGAGAGCTGCATGGAAGCCTGATGGTGTGTGAAGTTAGTGAGCCAAATGGAGTTGTTCTCCCACAAGAACCACTCGGTTGATTCTTCTTCAATATGCGCTTCACCAACATGCAGTGTTTCCTTGGTTGAATTAGCTCTCACACCAATATTTGCGCCTAGAGCCTTTGCATTGAGAGCTATCTGAAAATGGCTTTGGCGCTGAAGTTGTCTGTGAATGTGGAGTTGGTGGCATGTGAAACCCGCCTGTGGAGCATTGGTTTGTGTGGGAATCTCACCAAGCTTCATTTCAGTCCTAGGCACTCAAAGGGCATTAAGCCTAGAGTGTGAAAACTGAGTTTCCTTGAGAGCTGCATGGAAGCCTGATGGTGTGTGAAGTTAGTGAGCCAAATGGAGTTATTCTCCCACAAGAACCACTCGGTTGATTCTTCTTCAATATGCGCTTCACCAACATGCAGTGTTTCCTTGATTGAATTAGCTCTCACACCAATATTTGCGCCTAGAGCCTTTGCATTGAGGGCTATCTGAATATGGCTTTGGCGCTGAAGTTGTCTGTGAATGTGGAGTTGGTGGCATGTGAAACCCGCCTGTGGAGCATTGGTTTGTGTGGGATGCTCTACCAGGTTCATTCCTACATAATGCACTCAAAGGGCATTAAGCCTAGAGTGTGAAAACTGAGTTTCCTTGAGAGCTGCATGGAAGCCTGATGGTGTGTGAAGTTAGTGAGCAAAAATGGGGTTGTTCTCCCACAAGAACCACTCGGCTGATTCTTCTTCAATATGTGCTTCACCAACATGCAGTGTTTCCTTGATTGAATTAGCTCTCACACCAATATTTTCGCCTAGAGCCTTTGCATTGAGGGCTATCTGAAAATGGCTTTGGCGCTGAAGTTGTCTGTGAATGTGGAGTTGGTGGCATGTGAAACCCGCATGTGGAGCATTGGTTTGTGTGGGATGCTCTACCAGGTTCATTCCTAGATAATGCACTCAAAGGGCATTAAGCCTAGAGTGTGAAAACTGAGTTTCCTTGAGAGCTGCTTGGAAGCCTGATGGTGTGTGAAATTAGTGAGCCAAATGGAGTTGTTCTCCCACAAGAAGCACGCTGCCGATTCTTCTTCAATATGCGCCTCACCAACATGCAGTGTTTCCTTGATTGAATTAGCTCTCACACCAATATTTGGGCCTAGAGCCTTTGCATTGAGGGCTACCTGAAAACGGCTTTGTCGTTGAAGTTGTCTGTGAATGTGGAGTTGGTGGCATGTGAAACCCGCCTGTGGAGCATTGGTTTGTGTGATAAGTTCACCAAGCTTCATTTCAGTCCTAGGCACTCAAAGAGCATTAAGCCTAGAGTGTGAAAACTGAGTTTCCTTGAGAGCTGCTTGGAAGCCTGATGGTGTGTGAAGTTAGTGAGCCAAATGGAGTTGTTCTCCCACAAGAACCACTCGGCTGATTCTTCTTCAATATGCGCTTCACCAACATGCAGTGTTTCCTTGATTGAATTAGCTCTCACACCAATATTTGCGTCTAGAGCCTTTGCATTGAGGGCTATCTGAAAATGGCTTTGGCGCTGAAGTTGTCTGTGAATGTGGAGTTGGTGGTATGTTAAACCCGCCTGTGGAGCATTGGTTTGTGTGGGATGCTCTACCAGGTTCATTCCTAGATAATGCACTCAAAGGGCATTAAGCCTAGAGTGTGAAAACTGAGTTTCCTTGAGAGCTGCATGGAAGCCTGATGGTGTGTGAAGTTAGTGAGCCAAAATGGAGTTGTTCTCTCACAAGAACCACTCGCCTGATTCTTCTTCAATATGCGCTTCACCAACATGCAGTGTTTCCTTGATTGAATTAGCTCTCACACCAATATTTGCGCCTAGAGCCTTTGCATTGAGGGCTATCTGAATATGGCTTTGGCGCTGAAGTTGTCTGTGAATGTGGAGTTTGTGGCATGTGAAACCCGCCTGTGGAGCATTGGTTTGTGTGGGATGCTCTACCAGGTGCATTTCATTCCTAGGCACTCAAAGGGCATTAAGCCTAGAGTGTGAAAACTGAGTTTCCTTGAGAGCTGCTTGGAAGCCTGATGGTGTGTGAAGTTAGTGAGCCAAATGGAGTTGTTCTCCCACAAGAACCACGCTGCTGATTCTTCTTCAATATGCGCTTCACCAACATGCAGTGTTTCCTTGATTGAATTAGCTCTCACACCAATATTTGAACCTAGATCCTTTGCATTGAGGGCTATCTGAAAATGGCTTTGGCGCTGAAGTTATCTGTGAATGTGGAGTGGGTGGCATGTGAAACCCGCATGTGGAGCATTGGTTCGTGTGGGATGCTCTACAAGGTGCATTTCATTCCTAGGCACTCAAAGGGCATTAAGCCTAGAGTGTGAAAACTGAGTTTCCTTGAGAGCTGCTTGGAAGCCTGATGGTGTGTGAAGTTAGTGAGCCAAATGGAGTTGTTGTCCAACAAGAACCACTCGGCTGATTCTTCTTCAATATGGGCTTCACCAACATGCAGTGTTTCCTTGATTGAATTAGCTCTCACATCAATATTTGGGCCTAGAGCCTTTGTACTGAGAGCTCTCTGAAAATGGCTTTGGCGCTGAAGTTGTCTGTGAATGTGGAGTTGGTGGCATGTGAAACCCGCATGTGGAGCATTGGTTTGTGTGGGATGCTCTACCAGGTTCATTCCTACATAATGCACTCAAAGGGCATTAAGCCTAGAGTGTGAAAACTGAGTTTCCTTGAGAGCTGCATGGAAGCCTGATGGTGTGTGAAGTTAGTGAGCCAAATGGAGTTGTTCTCCCACAAGAACCACACGGCTGATTCTTCTTCAATATGCACTTCAACAACATGCAGTGTTTCCTTGATTGAATTAGCTCTCACACCAATATTTGCGCCTAGAGCCTTTGCATTGAGAGCTATCTGAAAACGGTTTCGCGCTGAAGTTGTCTGTGAATGTGGAGTTGGTGGCATGTGAAACCCGCCTGTGGAGCATTGGTTTGTGTGGGATCTCTACCAGGTTCATTCCTAGATAATGCACTCAAAGGGCATTAAGCCTAGAGTGTGAAAACTGAGTTTCCTTGAGAGCTGCTTGGAAGCCTGATGGTGTGTGAAGTTAGTGAGCCAAATGGAGTTGTTCTCCCACAAGAACCACTCGCCTGATTCTTCTTCAATATGCCCTTCAACAACATGCAGTGTTTCCTTGATTGAATTAGCTCTCACACTAATATTTGCGCCTAGAGCCTTTGTGTTGAGGGCTATCTGAAAACGGCTTTGGCGCTGAAGTTGTCTGTGAATGTGGAGTTGGTGGCATGTGAAACCCGCATGTGGAGCATTGGTTTGTGTGGGATGCTCTACCAGGTTCATTCCTACATAATGCACTCAAAGGGCATTAAGCCTAGAGTGTGAAAACTGAGTTTCCTTGAGAGCTGCATGGAAGCCTGATGGTGTGTGAAGTTAGTGAGCCAAATGGAGTTGTTGTCCCACAAGAACCACTCGGTTGATTCTTCTCCAATATGCGCTTCACCAACATGCAGTGTTTCCTTGATTGAATTAGCTCTCACACCAATATTTGCACCTAGAGCCTTTGTATTGAGAGCTATCTGAAAATGGCTTTGGCGCTGAAGTTGTCTGTGAATGTGGAGTTGGTGGCATGTGAAACCCGCCTGTGGAGCATTCGTTTGTGTGGGAATCTCACCAAGCTTCATTTCAGTCCTAGGCACTCAAAGGGCATTAAGCCTAGAGTGTGAAAACTGAGTTTCCTTGAGAGCTGCTTGGAAGCCTGATGGTGTGTGAAGTTAGTGAGCCAAATGGAGTTGTTCTCCCACAAGAACCACTCGGCTGATTCTTCTTCAATATGCGCTTCACCAACATGCAGTGTTTCCTTGATTGAATTAGCTCTCACACCAATATTTTCGCCTAGAGCCTTTGCATTGAGGGCTATCTGAAAATGGCTTTGGCGCTGAAGTTGTCTGTGAATGTGGAGTTGGTGGCATGTGAAACCCGCCTGTGGAGCATTGGTTTGTGTGGGATGCTCTACCAGGTTCATTCCTACATAATGCACTCAAAGGGCATTAAGCCTAGAGTGTGAAAACTGAGTTTCCTTGAGAGCTGCATGGAAGCCTGATGGTGTGTGAAGTTAGTGAGCCAAAATGGAGTTGTTCTCCCACAAGAACCACTCGCCTGATTCTTCTTCAATATGCGCTTCACCAACATGCAGTGTTTCCTTGATTGAATTAGCTCTCACACCAACATTTGCGCCTAGAGCCTTTGCATTGAGGGCTATCTGAAAATGGCTTTGGCGCTGAAGTTGTCTGTGAATGTGGAGTTGGTGGCATGTGAAACCCGCATGTGGAGCATTGGTTTGTGTGGGATGCTCTACCAGGTACTTTCCTACATAATGCACTCAAAAGGCATTAAGCCTAGAGTGTGAAAACTGAGTTTCCTTGAGAGCTGCTTGGAAGCCTGATGGTGTGTGAAGTTAGTGAGCCAAATGGAGTTGTTCTCCCACAAGAACCACTCGCCTGATTCTTCTTCAATATGCGCTTCACCAACATGCAGTGTTTCCTTGATTGAATTAGCTCTCACACCAATATTTGGGCCTGGAGCCTTTGCATTGAGGGCTACCTGAAAATGGCTTTGGCGTTGAAGTTGTCTGTGAATGTGGAGTTGGTGGCATGTGAAACCCGCCTGTGGAGCATTGGTTTGTGTGATAAGTTCACCAAGCCTAATTTCAGTCCTAGGCACTCAAAGGGCATTAAGCCTAGAGTGTGAAAACTGAGTTTCCTTGAGAGCTGCTTATAAGCCTGATGGTGTGTGAAGTTAGTGAGCCAAATGGAGTTGTTCTCCCACAAGAACCACTCGGCTGATTCTTCTTCAATATGCGCTTCACCAACATGCAGTGTTTCCTTGATTGAATTAGCTCTCACACCAATATTTGCGTCTAGAGCCTTTGCATTGAGGGCTATCTGAAAATGGCTTTGGCGCTGAAGTTGTCTGTGAATGTGGAGTTGGTGGCATGTGAAACCCGCATGTGGAGCATTGGTTTGTGTGGGATGCTCTACCAGGTTCATTCCTACATAATGCACTCAAAGGGCATTAAGCCTAGAGTGTGAAAACTGAGTTTCCTTGAGAGCTGCATGGAAGCCTGATGGTGTGTGAAGTTAGTGAGCCAAAATGGAGTTGTTCTCTCACAAGAGCCACTCGCCTGATTCTTCTTCAATATGCGCTTCACCAACATGCAGTGTTTCCTTGATTGAATTAGCTCTCACACCAATATTTGCGCCTAGAGCCTTTGCATTGAGGGCTATCTGAATATGGCTTTGGCGCTGAAGTTGTCTGTGAATGTGGAGTTGGTGGCATGTGAAACCCGCATGTGGAGCATTGGTTTGTGTGCGATGCTCTACCAGGTGCATTTCATTCCTAGGCACTCAAAGGGCATTAAGCCTAGAGTGTGAAAACTGAGTTTCCTTGAGAGCTGCTTGGAAGCCTGATGGTGTGTGAAGTTAGTGAGCCAAAATGGAGTTGTTCTCCCACAAGAACCACTCGGCTGATTCTTCTTCAATATGCCCTTCACCAACATGCAGTGTTTCCTTGATTGAATTAGCTCTCACACCAATATTTGCGCCTAGAGCCTTTGCATTGAGGGCTATCTGAAAATGTCTTTGGCGCTGAAGTTGTCTGTGAATGTGGAGTTGGTGGCATGTGAAACCCGCCTGTGGAGCATTGGTTTGTGTGGGATGCTCTACCAGGTTCATTCCTACATAATGCACTCAAAGGGCATTAAGCCTAGAGTGTGAAAACTGAGTTTCCTTGAGAGCTGCTTGAAAGCCTGATGGTGTGTGAAGTTAGTGAGCCAAATGGAGTTGTTGTCCCACAAGAACCACTCGCCTGATTCTTCTTCAATATGCGCTTCACCAACATGCAGTGTTTCCTTGATTGAATTAGCTCTCACACCAATATTTGCTCCTAGAGCCTTTGTATTGAGAGCTATATGAAAATGGCTTTGGCGCTGAAGTTGTCTGTGAATGTGGAGTTGGTGGCATGTGAAACCCGCCTGTGGAGCATTGGTTTGTGTGATAAGCTCACCAAGCTTCATTTCAGTCCTAGGCACTCAAAGGGCATTAAGCCTAGAGTGTGAAAACTGAGTTTCCTTGAGAGCTGCATGGAAGCCTGATGGTGTGTGAAGTTAGTGAGCCAAAATGGAGTTGTTCTCTCACAAGTACCACTCTGCTGATTCTTCTTCAATATGCGCTTCACCAACATGCAGTGTTTCCTTGATTGAATTAGCTCTCACACCAATATTTGCGCCTAGAGCCTTTGCATTGAGGGCTATCTGAATATGGCTTTGGCGCTGAAGTTGTCTGTGAATGTGGAGTTGGTGGCATGTGAAACCCGCATGTGGAGCATTGGTTTGTGTGCGATGCTCTACAAGGTGCATTTCATTCCTATGCACTCAAAGGGCATTAAGCCTAGAGTGTGAAAACTGAGTTTCCTTGAGAGCTACTTGGAAGCCTGATGGTGTGTGAAGTTAGTGAGCCAAAATGGAGTTGTTCTCCCACAAGAACCACTCGGCTGATTCTTCTTCAATATGCCCTTCACCAACATGCAGTGTTTCCTTGATTGAATTAGCTCTCACACCAATATTTGGGCCTAGAGCCTTTGTGTTGAGGGCTATCTGAAAACGGCTTTGGCGCTGAAGTTGTCTGTGAATGTGGAGTTGGTGGCATGTGAAACCCGCCTGTGGAGCATTGGTTTGTGTGGGATGCTCTACCAGGTTCCTTCCTACATAATGCACTCAAAGGGCATTAAGCCTAGAGTGTGAAAACTGAGTTTCCTTGAGAGCTGCATGGAAGCCTGATGGTGTGTGAAGTTAGTGAGCCAAATGGAGTTGTTCTCCCACAAGAACCACTCGGCTGATTCTTCTTCAATATGCGCTTCACCAACATGCAGTGTTTCCTTGATTGAATTAGCTCTCACACCAATATTTTCGCCTAGAGCCTTTGCATTGAGGGCTATCTGAAAACGGCTTTGGCGCTGAAGTTGTCTGTGAATGTGGAGTTGGTGGCATGTGAAACCCGCATGTGGAGCATTGGTTTGTGTGGGATGCTCTACCAGGTGCATTTCATTCCTAGGCACTCAAAGGGCATTAAGCCTAGAGTGTGAAAACTGAGTTTCCTTGAGAGCTGCTTGGAAGCCTGATGGTGTGTGCAGTTAGTGAGCCAAAATGGAGTTGTTCTCCCACAAGAACCACTCGGCTGATTCTTCTTCAATATGCGCTTCACCAACATGCAGTGTTTCCTTGATTGAATTAGCTCTCACACCAATATTTGCGCCTAGAGCCTTTGCATTGAGGGCTATCTGAAAATGGCTTTGGCGCTGAAGTTGTCTGTGAATGTGGAGTTGGTGGCATGTGAAACCCGCATGTGCAGCATTGGTTTGTGTGGGATGCTCTACCAGGTTCATTCCTAGATAATGCACTCAAAGGGCACTAAGCCTAGAGCGTGAAAACTGAGTTTCCTTGAGAGCTGCTTGGAAGCCTGATGGTGTGTGAAGTTAGTGAGCCAAATGGAGTTGTTCTCCCACAAGAACCACTCGGCTGATTCTTCTTCAATATGCCCTTCACCAACATGCAGTGTTTCCTTGATTGAATTAGCTCTCATACCAATATTTTCTCCTAGAGCCTTTGTATTGAGGGCTATCTGAAAATGTCTTTGGCGCTGAAGTTGTCTGTGAATGTGGAGTTGGTGGCATGTGAAACCCGCCTGTGGAGCATTGGTTTGTGTGGGAATCTCACCAAGCTTCATTTCAGTCCTAGGCACTCAAAGGGCATTAAGCCTAGAGTGTGAAAACTGAGTTTCCTTGAGAGCTGCTTGGAAGCCTGATGGTGTGTGAAGTTAGTGAGCCAAATGGAGTTGTTCTCCCACAAGAACCACTCGGCTGATTCTTCTTCAATATGCGCTTCACCAACATGCAGTGTTTCCTTGATTGAATTAGCTCTCACACCAATATTTGCGCCTAGAGCCTTTGCATTGAGGGCTATCTGAAAATGGCTTTGGCGCTGAAGTTGTCTGTGAATGTGGAGTTGGTGGCATGTGAAACCTGCCTGTGGAGCATTGGTTTGTGTGGGATGCTCTACCAGGTTCATTCCTAGATAATGCACTCAAAGGGCATTAAGCCTAGAGTGTGAAAACTGAGTTTCCTTGAGAGCTGCTTGGAAGCCTGATGGTGTGTGAAGTTAGTGAGCCAAATGGAGTTGTTCTCCCACAAGAACCACTCGCCTGATTCTTCTTCAATATGCGCTTCACCAACATGCAGTGTTTCCTTGATTGAATTAGCTCTCACACCAATATTTGGGCCTGGAGCCTTTGCATTGAGGGCTATCTGAAAATGGCTTTGGCGCTGAAGTTGTCTGTGAATGTAGAGTTGGTGGCATGTGAAACCCGCATGTGGAGCATTGGTTTGTGTGGGATGCTCTACCAGGTTCATTCCTAGGCACTCAAAGGGCATTAAGCCTAGAGTGTGAAAACTGAGTTTCCTTGAGAGCTGCATGGAAGCCTGATGGTGTGTGAAGTTAGTGAGCCAAAATGGAGTTGTTCTCCCACAAGAACCACTCGGCTGATTCTTCTTCAATATGCGCTTCACCAACATGCAGTGTTTCCTTGATTGAATTAGCTCTCACACCAATATTTTCGCCTAGAGCCTTTGCATTGAGGGCTATCTGAAAATGGCTTTGGCGCTGAAGTTGTCTGTGAATGTGGAGTTGGTGGCATGTGAAACCCGCCTGTGGAGCATTGGTTTGTGTGGGATGCTCTACCAGGTTCATTCCTACATAATGCACTCAAAGGGCATTAAGCCTAGAGTGTGAAAACTGAGTTTCCTTGAGAGCTGCTTGGAAGCCTGATGGTGTGTGAAGTTAGTGAGCCAAATGGAGTTGTTCTCCCACAAGAACCACTCGGCTGATTCTTCTTCAATATGCGCTTCACCAACATGCAGTGTTTCCTTGATTGAATTAGCTCTCACACCAATATTTGGGCCTGGAGCCTTTGCATTGAGGGCTACCTGAAAACGGCTTTGGCGTTGAAGTTGTCTGTGAATGTGGAGTTGGTGGCATGTGAAACCCGCATGTGGAGCATTGCTTTGTGTGATAAGTTCACCAAGCTTCATTTCAGTCCTAGGCACTCAAAGGGCATTAAGCCTAGAGTGTGAAAACTGAGTTTCCTTGAGAGCTGCTTGGAAGCCTGATGGTGTGTGAAGTTAGTGAGCCAAATGGAGTTGTTCTCCCACAAGAACCACTCGCCTGATTCTTCTTCAATATGCGCTTCACCAACATGCAGTGTTTCCTTGATTGAATTAGCTCTCACACCAATATTTGAGCCTGGAGCCTTTGCATTGAGGGCTATCTGAAAATGGCCTTGGCGCTGAAGTTGTCTGTGAATGTGGAGTTGGTGGCATGTGAAACCCGCCTGTGGAGCATTGGTTTGTGTGGGATGCTCTACCAGGTTCATTCCTAGATAATGCACTCAAAGGGCATTAAGCCTAGAGTGTGAAAACTGAGTTTCCTTGAGAGCTGTATGGAAGCCTGATGGTGTGTGAAGTTAGTGAGCCAAATGGAGTTGTTCTCTCACAAGAACCACTCGCCTGATTCTTCTTCAATATGCGCTTCACCAACATGCAGTGTTTCCTTGATTGAATTAGCTCTCACACCAATATTTGGGCCTAGAGCCTTTGTGTTGAGGGCTATCTGAAAACGGCTTTGGCGCTGAAGTTGTCTGTGAATGTGGAGTTGGTGGCATGTGAAACCCGCATGTGGAGCATTGGTTTGTGTGGGATCTCTACCAGGTTCATTCCTAGATAATGCACTCAAAGGGCATTAAGCCTAGAGTGTGAAAACTGAGTTTCCTTGAGAGCTGCTTGGAAGCCTGATGGTGTGTGAAGTTAGTGAGCCAAATGGAGTTGTTCTCCCACAAGAACCACTCGGCTGATTCTTCTTCAATATGCGCTTCACCAACATGCAGTGTTTCCTTGATTGAATTAGCTCTCACACCAATATTTGGGCCTAGAGCCTTTGTGTTGAGGGCTATCTGAAAACGGCTGTGGCGCTGAAGTTGCCTGTGAATGTGGAGTTGGTGGCATGTGAAACCCGCATGTGGAGCATTTGTTTGTGTGGGAATCTCACCAAGCTTCATTTCATTCCTAGGCACTCAAAGGGCATTAAGCCTAGAGTGTGAAAACTGAGTTTCCTTGAGAGCTGCTTGGAAGCCTGATGGTGTGTGAAGTTAGTGAGCCAAATGGAGTTGTTCTCCCACAAGAACCACTCGCCTGATTCTTCTTCAATATGCGCTTCACCAACATGCAGTGTTTCCTTGATTGAATTAGCTCTCACACCAATATTTTCGCCTAGAGCCTTTGCATTGAGGGCTATCTGAAAATGGCTTTGGCGCTGAAGTTGTCTGTGAATGTGGAGTTGGTGGCATGTGAAACCCGCATGTGGAGCATTGGTTTGTGTGGGATGCTCTACCAGGTTCATTCCTAGATAATGCACTCAAAGGGCATTAAGCCTAGAGTGTGAAAACTGAGTTTCCTTGAGAGCTGCTTGGAAGCCTGATGGTGTGTGAAGTTAGTGAGCCAAATGGAGTTGTTCTCCCACAAGAACCACTCGCCTGATTCTTCTTCAATATGCGCTTCACCAACATGCAGTGTTTCCTTGATTGAATTAGCTCTCACACCAATATTTGGGCCTGGAGCCTTTGCATTGAGGGCTACCTGAAAACGGCTTTGGCGTTGAAGTTGTCTGTGAATGTGGAGTTGGTGGCATGTGAAACCCGCATGTGGAGCATTGCTTTGTGTGATAAGTTCACCAAGCTTCATTTCAGTCCTAGGCACTCAAAGGGCATTAAGCCTAGAGTGTGAAAACTGAGTTTCCTTGAGAGCTGCTTGGAAGCCTGATGGTGTGTGAAGTTAGTGAGCCAAATGGAGTTGTTCTCCCACAAGAACCACTCGCCTGATTCTTCTTCAATATGCGCTTCACCAACATGCAGTGTTTCCTTGATTGAATTAGCTCTCACACCAATATTTGAGCCTGGAGCCTTTGCATTGAGGGCTATCTGAAAATGGCCTTGGCGCTGAAGTTGTCTGTGAATGTGGAGTTGGTGGCATGTGAAACCCGCCTGTGGAGCATTGGTTTGTGTGGGATGCTCTACCAGGTTCATTCCTACATAATGCACTCAAAGGGCATTAAGCCTAGAGTGTGAAAACTGAGTTTCTTTGAGAGCTGTATGGAAGCCTGATGGTGTGTGAAGTTAGTGAGCCAAATGGAGGTGTTCTCTCACAAGAACCACTCGCCTGATTCTTCTTCAATATGCGCTTCACCAACATGCAGTGTTTCCTTGATTGAATTAGCTCTCACACCAATATTTGCGCCTAGAGCCTTTGTGTTGAGGGCTATCTGAAAACGGCTTTGGCGCTGAAGTTGTCTGTGAATGTGGAGTTGGTGGCATGTGAAACCCGCATGTGGAGCATTGGTTTGTGTGGGATCTCTACCAGGTTCATTCCTAGATAATGCACTCAAAGGGCATTAAGCCTAGAGTGTGAAAACTGAGTTTCCTTGAGAGCTGCTTGGAAGCCTGATGGTGTGTGAAGTTAGTGAGCCAAATGGAGTTGTTCTCCCACAAGAACCACTCGGCTGATTCTTCTTCAATATGCGCTTCACCAACATGCAGTGTTTCCTTGATTGAATTAGCTCTCACACCAATATTTGTGCCTAGAGCCTTTGTGTTGAGGGCTATCTGAAAACGGCTTTGGCGCTGAAGTTGTCTGTGAATGTGGAGTTGGTGGCATGTGAAACCCGCATGTGGAGCATTTGTTTGTGTGGGAATCTCACCAAGCTTCATTTCATTCCTAGGCACTCAAAGGGCATTAAGCCTAGAGTGTGAAAACTGAGTTTCCTTGAGAGCTGCTTGGAAGCCTGATGGTGTGTGAAGTTAGTGAGCCAAATGGAGTTGTTCTCCCACAAGAACCACTCGGCTGATTCTTCTTCAATATGCGCTTCACCAACATGTAGTGTTTCCTTGATTGAATTAGCTCTCACACCAATATTTGGGCCTAGAGCCTTTGCATTGAGGGCTATCTGAAAATGGCTTTGGCGCTGAAGTTGTCTGTGAATGTGGACTTGGTAGCATGTGAAACCCGCATGTGGAGCATTGGTTTGTGTGGGATGCTCTACCAGGTTCATTCCTAGATAATGCACTCAAAGGGCATTAAGCCTAGAGTGTGAAAACTGAGTTTCCTTGAGAGCTGCTTGGAAGCCTGATGGTGTGTGAAGTTAGTGAGCCAAATGGAGGTGTTCTCCCACAAGAACCACTCGGCTGATTCTTCTTCAATATGCGCTTCACCAACATGCAGTGTTTCCTTGATTGAATTAGCTCTCACACCAATATTTGCGCCTAGAGCCTTTGCATTGAGGGCTATCTGAAAATGGCTTTGGCGCTGAAGTTGTCTGTGAATGTGGAGTTGGTGGCATGTGAAACCCGCATGTGGAGCATTGGTTTGTGTGGGATGCTCTACCAGGTTCATTCCTACATAATGCACTCAAAGGGCATTAAGCCTAGAGTGTGAAAACTGAGTTTCCTTAGAGCTGCTTGGAAGCCTGATGGTGTGTGAAGTTAGTGAGCCAAATGGAGTTGTTCTCCCATAAGAACCACTCAGCTGATTCTTCTTCAATATGTGCTTCACCAACATGCAGTGTTTCCTTGATTGAATTAGCTCTCACACCAATATTTGGGCCTGGAGCCTTTGCATTGAGGGCTACCTAAAAACGGCTTTGGCGTTGAAGTTGTCTGTGAATGTGGAGTTGGTGGCATGTGAAACCCGCCTGTGGAGCATTGGTTTGTGTGATAAGTTCACCAAGCTTCATTTCAGTCCTAGGCACTCAAAGAGCATTAAGCCTAGAGTGTGAAAACTGAGTTTCCTTGAGAGCTGCTTGGAAGCCTGATGGTGTGTGAAGTTAGTGAGCCAAATGGAGTTGTTCTCCCACAAGAACCACTCGGCTGATTCTTCTTCAATATGCGCTTCACCAACATGCAGTGTTTCCTTGATTGAATTAGCTCTCACACCAATATTTGCGTCTAGAGCCTTTGCATTGAGGGCTATCTGAAAATGGCTTTGGTGCTGAAGTTGTCTGTGAATGTGGAGTTGGTGGCATGTGAAACCCGCCTGTGGAGCATTGGTTTGTGTGGGATGCTCTACCAGGTTCATTCCTAGATAATTCACTCAAAGGGCATTAAGCCTAGAGTGTGAAAACTGAGTTTCCTTGAGAGCTGCATGGAAGCCTGATGGTGTGTGAAGTTCGTGAGCCAAAATGGAGTTGTTCTCTCACAAGAACCACTCGCCTGATTCTTCTTCAATATGCGCTTCACCAACATGCAGTGTTTCCTTGATTGAATTAGCTCTCACACCAATATTTGCGCCTAGAGCCTTTGCATTGAGGGCTATCTGAATATGGCTTTGGCGCTGAAGTTGTCTGTGAATGTGGAGTTGGTGGCATGTGAAACCCGCATGTGGAGCATTGGTTTGTGTGGGATGCTCTACCAGGTGCATTTCATTCCTAGGCCCTCAAAGGGCATTAAGCCTAGAGTGTGAAAACTGAGTTTCCTTGAGAGCTGCTTGGAAGCCTGATGGTGTGTGCAGTTAGTGAGCCAAATGGAGTTGTTGTCCCACAAGAACCACTCGGCTGATTCTTCTTCAATATGCGCTTCACCAACATGCAGTGTTTCCTTGATTGAATTAGCTCTCACACCAATATTTCGCCTAGAGCCTTTGTGTTGAGGGCTATCTGAAAACGGCTTTGGCGCTGAAGTTGTCTGTGAATGTGGAGTTGGTGGCATGTGAAACCCGCATGTGGAGCATTGCTTTGTGTGATAAGTTCACCAAGCTTCATTTCAGTCCTAGGCCCTCAAAGGGCATTAAGCCTAGAGTGTGAAAACTGAGTTTCCTTGAGAGCTGCTTGGAAGCCTGATGGTGTGTGAAGTTAGTGAGCCAAATGGAGTTGTTCTCCCACAAGAACCACTCGCCTGATTCTTCTTCAATATGCGCTTCACCAACATGCAGTGTTTCCTTGATTGAATTAGCTCTCACACCAATATTTGGGCCTGGAGCCTTTGCATTGAGGGCTATCTGAAAATGGCCTTGGCGCTGAAGTTGTCTGTGAATGTGGAGTTGGTGGCATGTGAAACCCGCATGTGGAGCATTGGTTTGTGTGGGATGCTCTACCAGGTTCATTCCTAGATAATGCACTCAAAGGGCATTAAGCCTAGAGTGTGAAAACTGAGTTTCCTTGAGAGCTGCATGGAAGCCTGATGGTGTGTGAAGTTAGTGAGCCAAATGGAGTTGTTCTCCCACAAGAACCACTCGCCTGATTCTTCTTCAATATGCGCTTCACCAACATGCAGTGTTTCCTTGATTGAATTAGCTCTCACACCAATATTTGGGCCTAGAGCCTTTGTGTTGAGGGCTATCTGAAAACAGCTTTGGCGCTGAAGTTGTCTGTGAATGTGGAGTTGGTGGCTTATGAAACCCGCATGTGGAGCATTGGTTTGTGTGGGATGCTCTACCAGGTTCATTCCTAGATAATGCACTCAAAGGGCATTAAGCCTAGAGTGTGAAAACTGAGTTTCCTTGAGAGCTGCTTGGAAGCCTGATGGTGTGTGAAGTTAGTGAGCTAAATGGAGTTGTTGCCCACAAGAACCACTCGGTTGATTCTTCTTCAATATGCGCTTCACCAACATGCAGTGTTTCCTTGATTGAATTAGCTCTCACACCAATATTTGCGCCTAGAGCCTTTGTATTGAGAGCTATCTGAAAATGGCTTTGGCGCTGAAGTTGTCTGTGAATGTGGAGTTGGTGGCATGTGAAACCCGCATGTGGAGCATTGGTTTGTGTGGGAATCTCACCAAGCTTCATTTCATTCCTAGGCACTCAAAGGGCATTAAGCCTAGAGTGTGAAAACTGAGTTTCCTTGAGAGCTGCATGGAAGCCTGATGGTGTGTGAAGTTAGTGAGCCAAAATGGAGTTGTTCTCCCACAAGTACCACTCTGCTGATTCTTCTTCAATATGCGCTTCACCAACATGCAGTGTTTCCTTGATTGAATTAGCTCTCACCCCAATATTTGCGCCTAGAGCCTTTGCATTGAGGGCTATCTGAATATGGCTTTGGCGCTGAAGTTGTCTGTGAATGTGGAGTTGGTGGCATGTGAAACCCGCATGTGGAGCATTGGTTTGTGTGGGATGCTCTACAAGGTGCATTTCATTCCTAGGCACTCAAAGGGCATTAAGCCTAGAGTGTGAAAACTGAGTTTCCTTGAGAGCTGCTTGGAAGCCTGATGGTGTGTGAAGTTAGTGAGCCAAAATGGAGTTGTTCTCCCACAAGAACCACTCGGCTGATTCTTCTTCAATATGCCCTTCACCAACATGCAGTGTTTCCTTGATTGAATTAGCTCTCACACCAATATTTGGGCCTAGAGCCTTTGTGTTGAGGGCTATCTGAAAACGACTTTGGCGCTGAAGTTGTCTGTGAATGTGGAGTTGGTGGCATGTGAAACCCGCCTGTGGAGCATTGGTTTGTGTGGGATGCTCTACCAGGTTCCTTCCTACATAATGCACTCAAAGGGCATTAAGCCTAGAGTGTGAAAACTGAGTTTCCTTGAGAGTTGCATGGAAGCCTGATGGTGTGTGAAGTTAGTGAGCCAAATGGAGTTGTTGTCCCACAAGAACCACTCGCCTGATTCTTCTTCAATATGCGCTTCACCAACATGCAGTGTTTCCTTGATTGAATTAGCTCTCACACCAATATTTGGGCCTGGAGCCTTTGCATTGAGGGCTACCTGAAAACGGCTTTGGCGTTGAAGTTGTCTGTGAATGTGGAGTTGTTGGCATGTGAAACCCGCCTGTGGAGCATTGCTTTGTGTGATAAGTTCACCAAGCTTCATTTCAGTCCTAGGCACTCAAAGGGCATTAAGCCTAGAG
The DNA here is from genome assembly GCF_030435755.1 of Ochotona princeps. Classification (NCBI taxonomy): domain Eukaryota; kingdom Metazoa; phylum Chordata; class Mammalia; order Lagomorpha; family Ochotonidae; genus Ochotona; species Ochotona princeps. The sequence goes on along the minus strand of NW_026696414.1, from coordinate 28,979 downwards.
TGTGAAAACTGAGTTTCCTTGAGAGCTGCTTGGAAGCCTGATGGTGTGTGAAGTTAGTGAGCCAAATGGAGTTGTTCTCCCACAAGAACCACTCGCCTGATTCTTCTTCAATATGCGCTTCACCAACATGCAGTGTTTCCTTGATTGAATTAGCTCTCACACCAATATTTCAGCCTGGAGCCTTTGCATTGAGGGCTATCTGAAAATGGCCTTGGCGCTGAAGTTGTCTGTGAATGTGGAGTTGGTGGCATGTGAAACCCGCCTGTGGAGCATTGGTTTGTGTGGGATGCTCTACCAGGTTCATTCCTACATAATGCACTCAAAGGGCATTAAGCCTAGAGTGTGAAAACTGAGTTTCCTTGAGAGCTGTATGGAAGCCTGATGGTGTGTGAAGTTAGTGAGCCAAAATGGAGTTGTTCTCTCACAAGAACCACTCGCCTGATTCTTCTTCAATATGCGCTTCACCAACATGCAGTGTTTCCTTGATTGAATTAGCTCTCACACCAATATTTGGGCCTAGAGCCTTTGTGTTGAGGGCTATCTGAAAACGGCTTTGGCGCTGAAGTTGTCTGTGAATGTGGAGTTGGTGGCATGTGAAACCCGCATGTGGAGCATTTGTTTGTGTGGGAATCTCACCAAGCTTCATTTCATTCCTAGGCACTCAAAGGGCATTAAGCCTAGAGTGTGAAAACTGAGTTTCCTTGAGAGCTGCTTGGAAGCCTGATGGTGTGTGAAGTTAGTGAGCCAAATGGAGTTGTTCTCCCACAAGAACCACTCGGCTGATTCTTCTTCAATATGCGCTTCACCAACATGTAGTGTTTCCTTGATTGAATTAGCTCTCACACCAATATTTGGGCCTAGAGCCTTTGCATTGAGGGCTATCTGAAAATGGCTTTGGCGCTGAAGTTGTCTGTGAATGTGGACTTGGTAGCATGTGAAACCCGCATGTGGAGCATTGGTTTGTGTGGGATGCTCTACCAGGTTCATTCCTAGATAATGCACTCAAAGGGCATTAAGCCTAGAGTGTGAAAACTGAGTTTCCTTGAGAGCTGCTTGGAAGCCTGATGGTGTGTGAAGTTAGTGAGCCAAATGGAGGTGTTCTCCCACAAGAACCACTCGGCTGATTCTTCTTCAATATGCGCTTCACCAACATGCAGTGTTTCCTTGATTGAATTAGCTCTCACACCAATATTTGCGCCTAGAGCCTTTGCATTGAGGGCTATCTGAAAATGGCTTTGGCGCTGAAGTTGTCTGTGAATGTGGAGTTGGTGGCATGTGAAACCCGCATGTGGAGCATTGGTTTGTGTGGGATGCTCTACCAGGTTCATTCCTACATAATGCACTCAAAGGGCATTAAGCCTAGAGTGTGAAAACTGAGTTTCCTTAGAGCTGCTTGGAAGCCTGATGGTGTGTGAAGTTAGTGAGCCAAATGGAGTTGTTCTCCCATAAGAACCACTCAGCTGATTCTTCTTCAATATGTGCTTCACCAACATGCAGTGTTTCCTTGATTGAATTAGCTCTCACACCAATATTTGGGCCTGGAGCCTTTGCATTGAGGGCTACCTAAAAACGGCTTTGGCGTTGAAGTTGTCTGTGAATGTGGAGTTGGTGGCATGTGAAACCCGCCTGTGGAGCATTGGTTTGTGTGATAAGTTCACCAAGCTTCATTTCAGTCCTAGGCACTCAAAGAGCATTAAGCCTAGAGTGTGAAAACTGAGTTTCCTTGAGAGCTGCTTGGAAGCCTGATGGTGTGTGAAGTTAGTGAGCCAAATGGAGTTGTTCTCCCACAAGAACCACTCGGCTGATTCTTCTTCAATATGCGCTTCACCAACATGCAGTGTTTCCTTGATTGAATTAGCTCTCACACCAATATTTGCGTCTAGAGCCTTTGCATTGAGGGCTATCTGAAAATGGCTTTGGTGCTGAAGTTGTCTGTGAATGTGGAGTTGGTGGCATGTGAAACCCGCCTGTGGAGCATTGGTTTGTGTGGGATGCTCTACCAGGTTCATTCCTAGATAATGCACTCAAAGGGCATTAAGCCTAGAGTGTGAAAACTGAGTTTCCTTGAGAGCTGCATGGAAGCCTGATGGTGTGTGAAGTTCGTGAGCCAAAATGGAGTTGTTCTCTCACAAGAACCACTCGCCTGATTCTTCTTCAATATGCGCTTCACCAACATGCAGTGTTTCCTTGATTGAATTAGCTCTCACACCAATATTTGCGCCTAGAGCCTTTGCATTGAGGGCTATCTGAATATGGCTTTGGCGCTGAAGTTGTCTGTGAATGTGGAGTTGGTGGCATGTGAAACCCGCATGTGGAGCATTGGTTTGTGTGGGATGCTCTACCAGGTGCATTTCATTCCTAGGCCCTCAAAGGGCATTAAGCCTAGAGTGTGAAAACTGAGTTTCCTTGAGAGCTGCTTGGAAGCCTGATGGTGTGTGCAGTTAGTGAGCCAAATGGAGTTGTTGTCCCACAAGAACCACTCGGCTGATTCTTCTTCAATATGCGCTTCACCAACATGCAGTGTTTCCTTGATTGAATTAGCTCTCACACCAATATTTGGGCCTAGAGCCTTTGTGTTGAGGGCTATCTGAAAACGGCTTTGGCGCTGAAGTTGTCTGTGAATGTGGAGTTGGTGGCATGTGAAACCCGCATGTGGAGCATTGCTTTGTGTGATAAGTTCACCAAGCTTCATTTCAGTCCTAGGCCCTCAAAGGGCATTAAGCCTAGAGTGTGAAAACTGAGTTTCCTTGAGAGCTGCTTGGAAGCCTGATGGTGTGTGAAGTTAGTGAGCCAAATGGAGTTGTTCTCCCACAAGAACCACTCGCCTGATTCTTCTTCAATATGCGCTTCACCAACATGCAGTGTTTCCTTGATTGAATTAGCTCTCACACCAATATTTGGGCCTGGAGCCTTTGCATTGAGGGCTATCTGAAAATGGCCTTGGCGCTGAAGTTGTCTGTGAATGTGGAGTTGGTGGCATGTGAAACCCGCCTGTGGAGCATTGGTTTGTGTGGGATGCTCTACCAGGTTCATTCCTAGATAATGCACTCAAAGGGCATTAAGCCTAGAGTGTGAAAACTGAGTTTCCTTGAGAGCTGCATGGAAGCCTGATGGTGTGTGAAGTTAGTGAGCCAAATGGAGTTGTTCTCCCACAAGAACCACTCGCCTGATTCTTCTTCAATATGCGCTTCACCAACATGCAGTGTTTCCTTGATTGAATTAGCTCTCACACCAATATTTGGGCCTAGAGCCTTTGTGTTGAGGGCTATCTGAAAACAGCTTTGGCGCTGAAGTTGTCTGTGAATGTGGAGTTGGTGGCATGTGAAACCCGCATGTGGAGCATTGGTTTGTGTGGGATGCTCTACCAGGTTCATTCCTACATAATGCACTCAAAGGGCATTAAGCCTAGAGTGTGAAAACTGAGTTTCCTTGAGAGCTGCTTGGAAGCCTGATGGTGTGTGAAGTTAGTGAGCTAAATGGAGTTGTTGCCCACAAGAACCACTCGGTTGATTCTTCTTCAATATGCGCTTCACCAACATGCAGTGTTTCCTTGATTGAATTAGCTCTCACACCAATATTTGCGCCTAGAGCCTTTGTATTGAGAGCTATCTGAAAATGGCTTTGGCGCTGAAGTTGTCTGTGAATGTGGAGTTGGTGGCATGTGAAACCCGCATGTGGAGCATTGGTTTGTGTGGGAATCTCACCAAGCTTCATTTCATTCCTAGGCACTCAAAGGGCATTAAGCCTAGAGTGTGAAAACTGAGTTTCCTTGAGAGCTGCATGGAAGCCTGATGGTGTGTGAAGTTAGTGAGCCAAAATGGAGTTGTTCTCCCACAAGTACCACTCTGCTGATTCTTCTTCAATATGCGCTTCACCAACATGCAGTGTTTCCTTGATTGAATTAGCTCTCACCCCAATATTTGCGCCTAGAGCCTTTGCATTGAGGGCTATCTGAATATGTCTTTGGCGCTGAAGTTGTCTGTGAATGTGGAGTTGGTGGCATGTGAAACCCGCATGTGGAGCATTGGTTTGTGTGGGATGCTCTACAAGGTGCATTTCATTCCTAGGCACTCAAAGGGCATTAAGCCTAGAGTGTGAAAACTGAGTTTCCTTGAGAGCTGCTTGGAAGCCTGATGGTGTGTGAAGTTAGTGAGCCAAAATGGAGTTGTTCTCCCACAAGAACCACTCGGCTGATTCTTCTTCAATATGCCCTTCACCAACATGCAGTGTTTCCTTGATTGAATTAGCTCTCACACCAATATTTGGGCCTAGAGCCTTTGTGTTGAGGGCTATCTGAAAACGACTTTGGCGCTGAAGTTGTCTGTGAATGTGGAGTTGGTGGCATGTGAAACCCGCCTGTGGAGCATTGGTTTGTGTGGGATGCTCTACCAGGTTCCTTCCTACATAATGCACTCAAAGGGCATTAAGCCTAGAGTGTGAAAACTGAGTTTCCTTGAGAGCTGCATGGAAGCCTGATGGTGTGTGAAGTTAGTGAGCCAAATGGAGTTGTTGTCCCACAAGAACCACTCGCCTGATTCTTCTTCAATATGCGCTTCACCAACATGCAGTGTTTCCTTGATTGAATTAGCTCTCACACCAATATTTGGGCCTGGAGCCTTTGCATTGAGGGCTACCTGAAAACGGCTTTGGCGTTGAAGTTGTCTGTGAATGTGGAGTTGTTGGCATGTGAAACCCGCCTGTGGAGCATTGCTTTGTGTGATAAGTTCACCAAGCTTCATTTCAGTCCTAGGCACTCAAAGGGCATTAAGCCTAGAGTGTGAAAACTGAGTTTCCTTGAGAGCTGCTTGGAAGCCTGATGGTGTGTGAAGTTAGTGAGCCAAATGGAGTTGTTCTCCCACAAGAACCACTCGCCTGATTCTTCTTCAATATGCGCTTCACCAACATGCAGTGTTTCCTTGATTGAATTAGCTCTCACACCAATATTTGAGCCTGGAGCCTTTGCATTGAGGGCTATCTGAAAATGGCCTTGGCGCTGAAGTTGTCTGTGAATGTGGAGTTGGTGGCATGTGAAACCCGCCTGTGGAGCATTGGTTTGTGTGGGATGCTCTACCAGGTTCATTCCTACATAATGCACTCAAAGGGCATTAAGCCTAGAGTGTGAAAACTGAGTTTCCTTGAGAGCTGTATGGAAGCCTGATGGTGTGTGAAGTTAGTGAGCCAAATGGAGTTGTTCTCTCACAAGAACCACTCGCCTGATTCTTCTTCAATATGCGCTTCACCAACATGCAGTGTTTCCTTGATTGAATTAGCTCTCACACCAATATTTGGGCCTAGAGCCTTTGTGTTGAGGGCTATCTGAATACGGCTTTGGCGCTGAAGTTGTCTGTGAATGTGGAGTTGGTGGCATGTGAAACCCGCATGTGGAGCATTGGTTTGTGTGGGATCTCTACCAGGTTCATTCCTAGATAATGCACTCAAAGGGCATTAAGCCTAGAGTGTGAAAACTGAGTTTCCTTGAGAGCTGCTTGGAAGCCTGATGGTGTGTGAAGTTAGTGAGCCAAATGGAGTTGTTGCCCACAAGAACCACTCGGTTGATTCTTCTTCAATATGCGCTTCACCAACATGCAGTGTTTCCTTGATTGAATTAGCTCTCACACCAATATTTGCGCCTAGAGCCTTTGTATTGAGAGCTATCTGAAAATGGCTTTGGCGCTGAAGTTGTCTGTGAATGTGGAATTGGTGGCATGTGAAACCCGCCTGTGGAGCATTGGTTTGTGTGGGAATCTCACCAAGCTTCATTTCAGTCCTAGGCACTCAAAGGGCATTAAGCCTAGAGTGTGAAAACTGAGTTTCCTTCAGAGCTGCTTGGAAGCCTGATGGTGTGTGAAGTTAGTGAGCCAAATGGAGTTGTTCTCCCACAAGAACCACTCGGCTGATTCTTCTTCAATATGCGCTTCACCAACATGCAGTGTTTCCTTGATTGAATTAGCTCTCACACCAATATTTGCACCTAGAGCCTTTGCATTGAGGGCTATCTGAAAATGGCTTTGGCGCTGAAGTTGTCTGTGAATGTGGAGTTGGTGGCATGTGAAACCCACATGTGGAGCATTGGTTTGTGTGGGATGCTCTACCAGGTTCATTCCTACATAATGCACTCAAAGGGCATTAAGCCTAGAGTGTGAAAACTGAGTTTCCTTAGAGCTGCTTGGAAGCCTGATGGTGTGTGAAGTTAGTGAGCCAAATGGAGTTGTTCTCCCATAAGAACCACTCAGCTGATTCTTCTTCAATATGCGCTTCACCAACATGCAGTGTTTCCTTGATTGAATTAGCTCTCACACCAATATTTGGGCCTGGAGCCTTTGCATTGAGGGCTACCTAAAAACGGCTTTGGCGTTGAAGTTGTCTGTGAATGTGGAGTTGGTGGCATGTGAAACCCGCCTGTGGAGCATTGGTTTGTGTGATAAGTTCACCAAGCTTCATTTCAGTCCTAGGCACTCAAAGAGCATTAAGCCTAGAGTGTGAAAACTGAGTTTCCTTGAGAGCTGCTTGGAAGCCTGATGGTGTGTGAAGTTAGTGAGCCAAATGGAGTTGTTCTCCCACAAGAACCACTCGGCTGATTCTTCTTCAATATGCGCTTCACCAACATGCAGTGTTTCCTTGATTGAATTAGCTCTCACACCAATATTTGCGCCTAGAGCCTTTGCATTGAGGGCTATCTGAATATGGCTTTGGCGCTGAAGTTGTCTGTGAATGTGGAGTTGGTGGCATGTGAAACCCGCATGTGGAGCATTGGTTTGTGTGGGATGCTCTACCAGGTTCATTCCTAGATAATGCACTCAAAGGGCATTAAGCCTAGAGTGTGAAAACTGAGTTTCCTTGAGAGCTGCTTGGAAGCCTGATGGTGTGTGAAGTTAGTGAGCTAAATGGAGTTGTTGCCCACAAGAACCACTCGGCTGATTCTTCTTCAATATGCGCTTCACCAACATGCAGTGTTTCCTTGATTGAATTAGCTCTCACACCAATATTTGCGCCTAGAGCCTTTGTATTGAGAGCTATCTGAAAATGGCTTTGGCGCTGAAGTTGTCTGTGAATGTGGAGTTGGTGGCATGTGAAACCCGCATGTGGAGCATTGGTTTGTGTGGGAATCTCACCAAGCTTCATTTCATTCCTAGGCACTCAAAGGGCATTAAGCCTAGAGTGTGAAAACTGAGTTTCCTTGAGAGCTGCATGGAAGCCTGATGGTGTGTGAAGTTAGTGAGCCAAAATGGAGTTGTTCTCCCACAAGTACCACTCTGCTGATTCTTCTTCAATATGCGCTTCACCAACATGCAGTGTTTCCTTGATTGAATTAGCTCTCACCCCAATATTTGCGCCTAGAGCCTTTGCATTGAGGGCTATCTGAATATGGCTTTGGCGCTGAAGTTGTCTGTGAATGTGGAGTTGGTGGCATGTGAAACCCGCATGTGGAGCATTGGTTTGTGTGGGATGCTCTACAAGGTGCATTTCATTCCTAGGCACTCAAAGGGCATTAAGCCTAGAGTGTGAAAACTGAGTTTCCTTGAGAGCTGCTTGGAAGCCTGATGGTGTGTGAAGTTAGTGAGCCAAAATGGAGTTGTTCTCCCACAAGAACCACTCGGCTGATTCTTCTTCAATATGCCCTTCACCAACATGCAGTGTTTCCTTGATTGAATTAGCTCTCACACCAATATTTGGGCCTAGAGCCTTTGTGTTGAGGGCTATCTGAAAACGGCTTTGGCGCTGAAGTTGTCTGTGAATGTGGAGTTGGTGGCATGTGAAACCCGCCTGTGGAGCATTGCTTTGTGTGGGATGCTCTACCAGGTTCATTCCTACATAATGCACTCAAAGGGCATTAAGCCTAGAGTGTGAAAACTGAGTTTCCTTGAGAGCTGCATGGAAGCCTGATGGTGTGTGAAGTTAGTGAGCCAAATGGAGTTGTTGTCCCACAAGAACCACTCGCCTGATTCTTCTTCAATATGCGCTTCACCAACATGCAGTGTTTCCTTGATTGAATTAGCTCTCACACCAATATTTGGGCCTGGAGCCTTTGCATTGAGGGCTACCTGAAAACGGCTTTGGCGTTGAAGTTGTCTGTGAATGTGGAGTTGTTGGCATGTGAAACCCGCCTGTGGAGCATTGCTTTGTGTGATAAGTTCACCAAGCTTCATTTCAGTCCTAGGCACTCAAAGGGCATTAAGCCTAGAGTGTGAAAACTGAGTTTCCTTGAGAGCTGCTTGGAAGCCTGATGGTGTGTGAAGTTAGTGAGCCAAATGGAGTTGTTCTCCCACAAGAACCACTCGCCTGATTCTTCTTCAATATGCGCTTCACCAACATGCAGTGTTTCCTTGATTGAATTAGCTCTCACACCAATATTTGAGCCTGGAGCCTTTGCATTGAGGGCTATCTGAAAATGGCCTTGGCGCTGAAGTTGTCTGTGAATGTGGAGTTGGTGGCATGTGAAACCCGCCTGTGGAGCATTGGTTTGTGTGGGATGCTCTACCAGGTTCATTCCTAGATAATGCACTCAAAGGGCATTAAGCCTAGAGTGTGAAAACTGAGTTTCCTTGAGAGCTGTATGGAAGCCTGATGGTGTGTGAAGTTAGTGAGCCAAATGGAGTTGTTCTCTCACAAGAACCACTCGCCTGATTCTTCTTCAATATGCGCTTCACCAACATGCAGTGTTTCCTTGATTGAATTAGCTCTCACACCAATATTTGGGCCTAGAGCCTTTGTGTTGAGGGCTATCTGAATACGGCTTTGGCGCTGATGTTGTCTGTGAATGTGGAGTTGGTGGCATGTGAAACCCGCATGTGGAGCATTGGTTTGTGTGGGATCTCTACCAGGTTCATTCCTAGATAATGCACTCAAAGGGCATTAAGCCTAGAGTGTGAAAACTGAGTTTCCTTGAGAGCTGCTTGGAAGCCTGATGGTGTGTGAAGTTAGTGAGCCAAATGGAGTTGTTGCCCACAAGAACCACTCTGCTGATTCTTCTTCAATATGCGCTTCACCAACATGCAGTGTTTCCTTGATTGAATTAGCTCTCACACCAATATTTGTGCCTAGAGCCTTTGTGTTGAGGGCTATCAGAAAACGGCTTTGGCGCTGAAGTTGTCTGTGAATGTGGAGTTGGTGGCATGTGAAACCCGCATGTGGAGCATTTGTTTGTGTGGGAATCTCACCAAGCTTCATTTCATTCCTAGGCACTCAAAGGGCATTAAGCCTAGAGTGTGAAAACTGAGTTTCCTTGAGAGCTGCTTGGAAGCCTGATGGTGTGTGAAGTTAGTGAGCCAAATGGAGTTGTTCTCCCACAAGAACCACTCGGCTGATTCTTCTTCAATATGCGCTTCACCAACATGTAGTGTTTCCTTGATTGAATTAGCTCTCACACCAATATTTGGGCCTAGAGCCTTTGCATGGAGGGCTATCTGAAAATGGCTTTGGCGCTGAAGTTGTCTGTGAATGTGGACTTGGTAGCATGTGAAACCCGCCTGTGGAGCATTGGTTTGTGTGGGATGCTCTACCAGGTTCATTCCTAGATAATGCACTCAAAGGGCATTAAGCCTAGAGTGTGAAAACTGAGTTTCCTTGAGAGCTGCATGGAAGCCTGATGGTGTGTGAAATTAGTGAGCCAAATGGAGGTGTTCTCCCACAAGAACCACTCGGCTGATTCTTCTTCAATATGCGCTTCACCAACATGCAGTGTTTCCTTGATTGAATTAGCTCTCACACCAATATTTGCGCCTAGAGCCTTTGCATTGAGGGCTATCTGAAAATGGCTTTGGCGCTGAAGTTGTCTGTGAATGTGGAGTTGGTGGCATGTGAAACCCGCATGTGGAGCATTGGTTTGTGTGGGATGCTCTACCAGGTTCATTCCTACATAATGCACTCAAAGGGCATTAAGCCTAGAGTGTGAAAACTGAGTTTCCTTGAGAGCTGCTTGGAAGCCTGATGGTGTGTGAAGTTAGTGAGCCAAATGGAGTTGTTCTCCCATAAGAACCACTCAGCTGATTCTTCTTCAATATGCGCTTCACCAACATGCAGTGTTTCCTTGATTGAATTAGCTCTCACACCAATATTTGGGCCTGGAGCCTTTGCATTGAGGGCTACCTAAAAACGGCTTTGGCGTTGAAGTTGTCTGTGAATGTGGAGTTGGTGGCATGTGAAACCCGCCTGTGGAGCATTGGTTTGTGTGATAAGTTCACCAAGCTTCATTTCAGTCCTAGGCACTCAAAGGGCATTAAGCCTAGAGTGTGAAAACTGAGTTTCCTTGAGAGCTGCTTGGAAGCCTGATGGTGTGTGAAGTTAGTGAGCCAAATGGAGTTGTTCTCCCACAAGATCCACTCGGCTGATTCTTCTTCAATATGCGCTTCACCAACATGCAGTGTTTCCTTGATTGAATTAGCTCTCACACCAATATTTGCGTCTAGAACCTTTGCATTGAGGGCTATCTGAATATGGCTTTGGCGCTGAAGTTGTCTGTGAATGTGGAGTTGGTGGCATGTGAAACCCGCATGTGGAGCATTGGTTTGTGTGGGATGCTCTACCAGGTGCATTTCATTCCTAGGCCCTCAAAGGGCATTAAGCCTAGAGTGTGAAAACTGAGTTTCCTGGAGAGCTGGTTGGAAGCCTGATGGTGTGTGAAGTTAGTGAGCCAAATGGAGTTGTTCTCGCACAAGAACCACTCGGCTGATTCTTCTTCAATATGCGCTTCACCAACATGCAGTGTTTCCTTGATTGAATTAGCTCTCACACCAATATTATCGCCTAGAGCCTTTGTGTTGAGGACTATCTGAAAACGGCTTTGGCGCTGAAGTTGTCTGTGAATGTGGAGTTGGTGGCATGTGAAACCCGCATGTGGAGCATTGCTTTGTGTGATAAGTTCACCAAGCTTCATTTCATTCCTAGGCCCTCAAAGGGCATTAAGCCTAGAGTGTGAAAACTGAGTTTCCTTGAGAGCTGCTTGGAAGCCTGATGGTGTGTGAAGTTAATGAGCCAAATGGAGTTGTTCTCCCACAAGAACCACTCGGCTGATTCTTCTTCAATATGCGCTTCACCAACATGCAGTGTTTCCTTGATTGAATTAGCTCTCACACCAATATTTGAGCCTGGAGCCTTTGCATTGAGGGCTATCTGAAAATGGCCTTGGCGCTGAAGTTGTCTGTGAATGTGGAGTTGGTGGCATGTGAAACCCGCCTGTGGAGCATTGGTTTGTGTGGGATGCTCTACCAGGTTCATTCCTAGATAATGCACTCAAAGGGCATTAAGCCTAGAGTGTGAAAACTGAGTTTCCTTGAGAGCTGCTTGGAAGCCTGATGGTGTGTGAAGTTAGTGAGCCAAATGGAGTTGTTCTCCCACAAGAACCACTTGGCTGATTCTTCTTCAATATGCGCTTCACCAACATGTAGTGTTTCCTTGATTGAATTAGCTCTCACACCAATATTTGGGCCTAGAGCCTTTGCATGGAGGGCTATCTGAAAATGGCTTTGGCGCTGAAGTTGTCTGTGAATGTGGACTTGGTAGCATGTGAAACCCGCCTGTGGAGCATTGGTTTGTGTGGGATGCTCTACCAGGTTCATTCCTAGATAATGCACTCAAAGGGCATTAAGCCTAGAGTGTGAAAACTGAGTTTCCTTGAGAGCTGCTTGGAAGCCTGATGGTGTGTGAAATTAGTGAGCCAAATGGAGGTGTTTCTCCCACAAGAACCACTCGGCCTGATTCTTCTTCAATATGCGCTTCACCAACATGCAGTGTTTCCTTGATTGAATTAGCTCTCACACCAATATTTGCGCCTAGAGCCTTTGCATTGAGGGCTATCTGAAAATGGCTTTGGCGCTGAAGTTGTCTGTGAATGTGGAGTTGGTGGCATGTGAAACCCGCATGTGGAGCATTGGTTTGTGTGGGATGCTCTACCAGGTTCATTCCTAGATAATGCACTCAAAGGGCATTAAGCCTAGAGTGTGAAAACTGAGTTTCCTTGAGAGCTGCTTGGAAGCCTGATGGTGTGTGAAGTTAGTGAGCCAAATGGAGTTGTTCTCCCATAAGAACCACTCAGCTGATTCTTCTTCAATATGCGCTTCACCAACATGCAGTGTTTCCTTGATTGAATTAGCTCTCACACCAATATTTGGGCCTGGAGCCTTTGCATTGAGGGCTACCTAAAAACGGCTTTGGCGTTGAAGTTGTCTGTGAATGTGGAGTTGGTGGCATGTGAAACCCGCCTGTGGAGCATTGGTTTGTGTGATAAGTTCACCAAGCTTCATTTCAGTCCTAGGCACTCAAAGGGCATTAAGCCTAGAGTGTGAAAACTGAGTTTCCTTGAGAGCTGCTTGGAAGCCTGATGGTGTGTGAAGTTAGTGAGCCAAATGGAGTTGTTCTCCCACAAGATCCACTCGGCTGATCTTCTTCAATATGCGCTTCACCAACATGCAGTGTTTCCTTGATTGAATTAGCTCTCACACCAATATTTGCGTCTACAACCTTTGCATTGAGGGCTATCTGAATATGGCTTTGGCGCTGAAGTTGTCTGTGAATGTGGAGTTGGTGGCATGTGAAACCCGCATGTGGAGCATTGGTTTGTGTGGGATGCCTCTACCAGGGGCATTTCATTCCTAGGCCCTCAAAGGGCATTAAGCCTAGAGTGTGAAAACTGAGTTTCTGGAGAGCTGGTTGGAAGCCTGATGGTGTGTGAAGTTAGTGAGCCAAATGGAGTTGTTCTGCCACAAGAACCACTCGGCTGATTCTTCTTCAATATGCGCTTCACCAACATGCAGTGTTTCCTTGATTGAATTAGCTCTCACACCAATATTTGCGCCTAGAGCCTTTGTGTTGAGGACTATCTGAAAACGGCTTTGGCGCTGAAGTTGTCTGTGAATGTGGAGTTGGTGGCATGTGAAACCCGCATGTGGAGCATTGCTTTGTGTGATAAGTTCACCAAGCTTCATTTCATTCCTAGGCCCTCAAAGGGCATTAAGCCTAGAGTGTGAAAACTGAGTTTCCTTGAGAGCTGCTTGGAAGCCTGATGGTGTGTGAAGTTAGTGAGCCAAATGGAGTTGTTCTCCCACAAGAACCACTCGGCTGATTCTTCTTCAATATGCGCTTCACCAACATGCAGTGTTTCCTTGATTGAATTAGCTCTCACACCAATATTTGAGCCTGGAGCCTTTGCATTGAGGGCTATCTGAAAATGGCCTTGGCGCTGAAGTTGTCTGTGAATGTGGAGTTGGTGGCATGTGAAACCCGCCTGTGGAGCATTGGTTTGTGTGGGATGCTCTACCAGGTTCATTCCTAGATAATGCACTCAAAGGGCATTAAGCCTAGAGTGTGAAAACTGAGTTTCCTTGAGAGCTGCATGGAAGCCTGATGGTGTGTGAAGTTAGTGAGCCAAATGGAGTTGTTCTCTCACAAGAACCACTCGCCTGATTCTTCTTCAATATGCGCTTCACCAACATGCAGTGTTTCCTTGATTGAATTAGCTCTCACACCAATATTTGGGCCTAGAGCCTTTGTGTTGAGGGCTATCTGAAAACGGCTTTGGCGCTGAAGTTGTCTGTGAATGTGGAGTTGGTGGCATGTGAAACCCGCATGTGGAGCATTGGTTTGTGTGGAATGCTCTACCAGGTTCATTCCTAGATAATGCACTCAAAGGGCATTAAGCCTAGAGTGTGAAAACTGAGTTTCCTTGAGAGCTGCTTGGAAGCCTGATGGTGTGTGAAGTTAGTGAGCTAAATGGAGTTGTTGCCCACAAGAACCACTCGGTTGATTCTTCTTCAATATGCGCTTCACAAACATGCAGTGTTTCCTTGATTGAATTAGCTCTCACACCAATATTTGCGCCTAGAGCCTTTATATTGAGAGCTATCTGAAAATGGCTTTGGCGCTGAAGTTGTCTGTGAATGTGGAGTTGGTGGCATGTGAAACCCGCATGTGGAGCATTGGTTTGTGTGGGAATCTCACCAAGCTTCATTTCATTCCTAGGCACTCAAAGGGCATTAAGCCTAGAGTGTGAAAACTGAGTTTCCTTGAGAGCTGCTTGGAAGCCTGATGGTGTGTGAAGTTAGTGAGCCAAATGGAGTTGTTCTCCCACAAGAACCACTCGGCTGATTCTTCTTCAATATGCGCTTCACCAACATGCAGTGTTTCCTTGATTGAATTAGCTCTCACACCAATATTTGGGCCTAGAGCCTTTGCGTTGAGGGCTATCTGAAAATGGCTTTGGCGCTGAAGTTGTCTGTGAATGTGGAGTTGGTGGCATGTGAAACCCGCATGTGGAGCATTGGTTTGTGTGGGATGCTCTACCAGGTTCATTCCTAGATAATGCACTCAAAGGGCATTAAGCCTAGAGTGTGAAAACTGAGTTTCCTTGAGAGCTGCATGGAAGCCTGATGGTGTGTGAAGTTAGTGAGCCAAAATGGAGTTGTTCTCTCACAAGTACCACTCTGCTGATTCTTCTTCAATATGCGCTTCACCAACATGCAGTGTTTCCTTGATTGAATTAGCTCTCACCCCAATATTTGCGCCTAGAGCCTTTGCATTGAGGGCTATCTGAATATGGCTTTGGCGCTGAAGTTGTCTGTGAATGTGGAGTTGGTGGCATGTGAAACCCGCATGTGGAGCATTGGTTTGTGTGGGATGCTCTACAAGGTGCATTTCATTCCTAGGCACTCAAAGGGCATTAAGCCTAGAGTGTGAAAACTGAGTTTCCTTGAGAGCTGCTTGGAAGCCTGATGGTGTGTGAAGTTAGTGAGCCAAAATGGAGTTGTTCTCCCACAAGAACCACTCGCCTGATTCTTCTTCAATATGCGCTTCACCAACATGCAGTGTTTCCTTGATTGAATTAGCTCTCACACCAATATTTGGGCCTAGAGCCTTTGTGTTGAGGGCTATCTGAAAACGGCTTTGGCGCTGAAGTTGTCTGTGAATGTGGAGTTGGTGGCATGTGAAACCCGCCTGTGGAGCATTGGTTTGTGTGGGATGCTCTACCAGGTTCCTTCCTACATAATGCACTCAAAGGGCATTAAGCCTAGAGTGTGAAAACTGAGTTTCCTTGAGAGCTGCATGGAAGCCTGATGGTGTGTGAAGTTAGTGAGCCAAATGGAGTTGTTGTCCCACAAGAACCACTCGCCTGATTCTTCTTCAATATGCGCTTCACCAACATGCAGTGTTTCCTTGATTGAATTAGCTCTCACACCAATATTTGCGCCTAGAGCCTTTGCATTGAGGGCTATCTGAAAATGGCTTTGGCGCTGAAGTTGTCTGTGAATGTGGAGTTGGTGGCATGTGAAACCCGCATGTGGAGCATTGGTTTGTGTGGGATGCTCTACCAGGTTCATTCCTACATAATGCACTCAAAGGGCATTAAGCCTAGAGTGTGAAAACTGAGTTTCCTTGAGAGCTGCATGGAAGCCTGATGGTGTGTGAAGTTAGTGAGCCAAATGGAGTTGTTCTCCCACAAGAACCACTCGGCTGATTCTTCTTCAATATGCGCTTCACCAACATGCAGTGTTTCCTTGATTGAATTAGCTCTCACACCAATATTTTCGCCTAGAGCCTTTGCATTGAGGGCTATCTGAAAATGGCTTTGGCGCTGAAGTTGTCTGTGAATGTGGAGTTGGTGGCATGTGAAACCCGCATGTGGAGCATTGGTTTGTGTGGGATGCTCTACCAGGTGCATTTCATTCCTAGGCACTCAAAGGGCATTAAGCCTAGAGTGTGAAAACTGAGTTTCCTTGAGAGCTGCATGGAAGCCTGATGGTGTGTGCACTTAGTGAGCCAAATGGAGTTGTTCTCCCACAAGAACCACTCGGCTGATTCTTCTTCATATGCGCTTCACCAACATGCAGTGTTTCCTTGATTGAATTAGCTCTCACACCAATATTTGCGCCTAGAGCCTTTGTATTGAGAGCTATCTGAAAATGGTTTTGGCTCTGAAGTTGTCTGTGAATGTGGAGTTGGTGGCATGTGAAACCCGCCTGTGGAGCATTGGTTTGTGTGGGGATCTCACCAAGCTTCATTTCAGTCCTAGGCACTCAAAGTGCATTAAGCCTAGAGTGTGAAAACTGAGTTTCCTTGAGAGCTGCATGGAAGCCTGATGGTGTGTGAAGTTAGTGAGCCAAATGGAGTTGTTCTCCCACAAGAACCACTCGGCTGATTCTTCTTTCAATATGCGCTTCACCAACATGCAGTGTTTCCTTGATTGAATTAGCTCTCACACCAATATTTGCGCCTAGAGCCTTTGCATTGAGGGCTATCTGAAAATGGCTTTGGCGCTGAAGTTGTCTGTGAATGTGGAGTTGGTGGCATGTGAAACCTGCCTGTGGAGCATTGGTTTGTGTGGGATGCTCTACCAGGTTCATTCCTAGATAATGCACTCAAAGGCATTAAGCCTAGAGTGTGAAAACTGAGTTTCCTTGAGAGCTGCTTGGAAGCCTGATGGTGTGTGAAGTTAGTGAGCCAAATGGAGTTGTTCTCCCACAAGAACCACTCGCCTGATTCTTCTTCAATATGCGCTTCACCAACATGCAGTGTTTCCTTGATTGAATTAGCTCTCACACCAATATTTGGGCCTGGAGCCTTTGCATTGAGGGCTATCTGAAAATGGCTTTGGCGCTGAAGTTTTCTGTGAATGTAGAGTTGGTGGCATGTGAAACCCGCATGTGGAGCATTGGTTCGTGTGGGATGCTCTACCAGGTTCATTCCTACATAATGCACTCAAAGGGCATTAAGCCTAGAGTGTGAAAACTGAGTTTCCTTGAGAGCTGCATGGAAGCCTGATGGTGTGTGAAGTTAGTGAGCCAAATGGAGTTGTTCTCCCACAAGAACCACTCTGCTGATTCTTCTTCAATATGCGCTTCACCAACATGCAGTGTTTCCTTGATTGAATTAGCTCTCACATCAATATTTGCGCCTAGAGCCTTTGCATTGAGGGCTATCTGAAAATGGCTTTGGCGCTGAAGTTGTCTGTGAATGTAGAGTTGGTGGCATGTGAAACCCGCATGTGGAGCATTGGTTTGTGTGGGATGCTCCTACCAGGTTCATTCCTACATAATGCACTCAAAGGGCATTAAGCCTAGAGTGTGAAAACTGAGTTTCCTTGAGAGCTGCATGGAAGCCTGATGGTGTGTGAAGTTTGTGAGCCAAATGGAGTTGTTCTCTCACAAGAACCACTCGCCTGATTCTTCTTCAATATGCGCTTCACCAACATGCAGTGTTTCCTTGATTGAATTAGCTCTCACACCAATATTTGGGCCTAGAGCCTTTGTGTTGAGGGCTATCTGAAAACGGCTTTGGCGCTGAAGTTGTCTGTGAATGTGGAGTTGGTGGCATGTGAAACCCGCATGTGGAGCATTGGTTTGTGTGGGGATGCTCTACCAGGTTCATTCCTAGATAATGCACTCAAAGGGGCATTAAGCCTAGAGTGTGAAAACTGAGTTTCCTTGAGAGCTGCTTGGAAGCCTGATGGTGTGTGTGAAGTTAGTGAGCTAAATGGAGTTGTTGCCCACAAGAACCACTCGGTTGATTCTTCTTCAATATGCCCTTCACCAACATGCAGTGTTTCCTTGATTGAATTAGCTCTCACACCAATATTTGCGCCTAGAGCCTTTGTATTGAGAGCTATCTGAAAATGGCTTTGGCGCTGAAGTTGTCTGTGAATGTGGAGTTGGTGGCATGTGAAACCCGCCTGTGGAGCATTGGTTTGTGTGATAAGTTCACCAAGCTTCATTTCATTCCTAGGCACTCAAAGGGCATTAAGCCTAGAGTGTGAAAACTGAGTTTCCTTGAGAGCTGCTTGGAAGCCTGATGGTGTGTGAAGTTAGTGAGCCAAATGGAGTTGTTCTCCCACAAGAACCACTCGGCTGATTCTTCTTCAATATGCGCTTCACCAACATGCAGTGTTTCCTTGATTGAATTAGCTCTCACACCAATATTTTCGCCTAGAGCCTTTGCATTGAGGGCTATCTGAAAATGGCTTTGGCGCTGAAGTTGTCTGTGAATGTGGAGTTGGTTGCATGTGAAACCCACATGTCGAGCATTGGTTTGTGTGGGATGCTCTACCAGGTTCATTCCTACATAATGCACTCAAAGGGCATTAAGCCTAGAGTGTGAAAACTGAGTTTCCTTGAGAGCTGCATGGAAGCCTGATGGTGTGTGAAGTTAGTGAGCCAAATGGAGTTGTTCTCCCACAAGAAACCACTCGGCTGATTCTTCTTCAATATGCGCTTCACCAACATGCAGTGTTTCCTTGATTGAATTAGCTCTCACACCAATATTTGGGCCTAGAGCCTTTGTGTTGAGGGCTATCTGAAAATGGCTTTGGCGCTGAAGTTGTCTGTGAATGTGGAGTTGGTGGCATGTGAAACCCACATGTGGAGCATTGGTTTGTGTGGGATGCTCTACCAGGTTCATTCCTAGATAATGCACTCAAAGGGCATTAAGCCTAGAGTGTGAAAACTGAGTTTCCTTGAGAGCTGCATGGAAGCCTGATGGTGTGTGAAGTTAGTGAGCCAAAATGGAGTTGTTCTCTCACAAGTACCACTCTGCTGATTCTTCTTCAATATGCGCTTCACCAACATGCAGTGTTTCCTTGATTGAATTAGCTCTCACCCCCAATATTTGCGCCTAGAGCCTTTGCATTGAGGGCTATCTGAAAATGGCTTTGGCGCTGAGTTGTCTGTGAATGTGGAGTTGGTGGCATGTGAAAACCCGCATGTGGAGCATTGGTTTGTGTGGGATGCTCTACAAGGTGCATTTCATTCCTAGGCACTCAAAGGGCATTAAGCCTAGAGTGTGAAAACTGAGTTTCCTTGAGAGCTGCTTGGAAGCCTGATGGTGTGTGAAGTTAGTGAGCCAAAATGGAGTTGTTCTCCCACAAGAACCACTCGGCTGATTCTTCTTCAATATGCCCTTCACCAACATGCAGTGTTTCCTTGATTGAATTAGCTCTCACACCAATATTTGCGCCTAGAGCCTTTGTGTTGAGGGCTATCTGAAAACGGCTTTGGCGCTGAAGTTGTCTGTGAATGTGGAGTTGGTGGCATGTGAAACCCGCCTGTGGAGCATTGGTTTGTGTGGGATGCTCTACCAGGTTCCTTCCTACATAATGCACTCAAAGGGCATTAAGCCTAGAGTGTGAAAACTGAGTTTCCTTGAGAGCTGCATGGAAGCCTGATGGTGTGTGAAGTTAGTGAGCCAAATGGAGTTGTTGTCCCACAAGAACCACTCGCCTGATTCTTCTTCAATATGCGCTTCACCAACATGCAGTGTTTCCTTGATTGAATTAGCTCTCACACCAATATTTGCGCCTAGAGCCTTTGCATTGAGGCTATCTGAAAATGGCTTTGGCGCTGAAGTTGTCTGTGAATGTGGAGTTGGTGGCATGTGAAACCCGCATGTGGAGCATTGGTTTGTGTGGGATGCTCTACCAGGTTCATTCCTACATAATGCACTCAAAGGGCATTAAGCCTAGAGTGTGAAAACTGAGTTTCCTTGAGAGCTGCATGGAAGCCTGATGGTGTGTGAAGTTAGTGAGCCAAATGGAGTTGTTCTCCCACAAGAACCACTCGGCTGATTCTTCTTCAATATGCGCTTCACCAACATGCAGTGTTTCCTTGATTGAATTAGCTCTCACACCAATATTTGCGCCTAGAGCCTTTGTATTGAGAGCTATCTGAAAATGGTTTTGGCTCTGAAGTTGTCTGTGAATGTGGAGTTGGTGGCATGTGAAACCCGCCTGTGGAGCATTGGTTTGTGTGGGAATCTCACCAGCTTCATTTCAGTCCTAGGCACTCAAAGGGCATTAAGCCTAGAGTGTGAAAACTGAGTTTTCCTTGAGAGCTGCATGGAAGCCTGATGGTGTGTGAAGTTAGTGAGCCAAATGGAGTTGTTCTCCCACAAGAACCACTCGGCTGATTCTTCTTCAATATGCGCTTCACCAACATGCAGTGTTTCCTTGATTGAATTAGCTCTCACACCAATATTTTCGCCTAGAGCCTTTGCATTGAGGGCTATCTGAAAATGGCTTTGGCGCTGAAGTTGTCTGTGAATGTGGAGTTGGTGGCATGTGAAACCTGCCTGTGGAGCATTGGTTTGTGTGGGATGCTCTACCAGGTTCATTCCTAGATAATGCACTCAAAGGGCATTAAGCCTAGAGTGTGAAAACTGAGTTTCCTTGAGAGCTGCTTGGAAGCCTGATGGTGTGTGAAGTTAGTGAGCCAAATGGAGTTGTTCTCCCACAAGAACCACTCGCCGGATTCTTCTTCAATATGCGCTTCACCAACATGCAGTGTTTCCTTGATTGAATTAGCTCTCACACCAATATTTGCGCCTAGAGCCTTTGCATTGAGGGCTCTCTGAAAATGTCTTTGGCGCTGAAGTTGTCTGTGAATGTGGAGTTGGTGGCATGTGAAACCCGCCTGTGGAGCAGTGGTTTGTGTGGGATGCTCTACCAGGTTCATTCCTAGATAATGCACTCAAAGGGCATTAAGCCTAGAGTGTGAAAACTGAGTTTCCTTGAGAGCTGCTTGGAAGCCTGATGGTGTGTGAAGTTAGTGAGCCAAATGGAGTTGTTCTCCCACAAGAACCACTCGCCTGATTCTTCTTCAATATGCGCTTCACCAACATGCAGTGTTTCCTTGATTGAATTAGCTCTCACACCAATATTTGGGCCTGGAGCCTTTGTGTTGAGGGCTATCTGAAAATGGCTTTGGCGCTGAAGTTGTCTGTGAATGTAGAGTTGGTGGCATGTGAAACCCGCATGTGGAGCATTGGTTTGTGTGGGATGCTCTACCAGGTTCATTCCTACATAATGCACTCAAAGGGCATTAAGCCTAGAGTGTGAAAACTGAGTTTCCTTGAGAGCTGCATGGAAGCCTGATGGTGTGTGAAGTTTGTGAGCCAAATGGAGTTGTTCTCCCACAAGAACCACTCGGCTGATTCTTCTTCAATATGCGCTTCACCCACATGCAGTGTTTCCTTGATTGAATTAGCTCTCACACCAATATTTGGGCCTGGAGCCTTTGCATTGAGGGCTACCTGAAAACGGCTTTGGCGCTGAAGTTGTCTGTGAATGTGGAGTTGGTGGCATGTGAAACCCGCCTGTGGAGCATTGGTTTGTGTGATAAGCTCACCAAGCTTCATTTCAGTCCTAGGCACTCAAAGGGCATTAAGCCTAGAGTGTGAAAACTGAGTTTCCTTGAGAGCTGCTTGGAAGCCTGATGGTGTGTGAAGTTAGTGAGCCAAATGGAGTTGTTCTCCCACAAGAACCACTCGGCTGATTCTTCTTCAATATGCGCTTCACCAACATGCAGTGTTTCCTTGATTGAATTAGCTCTCACACCAATATTTGCGCCTAGAGCCTTTGCATTGAGGGCTATCTGAAAATGGCTTTGGCGCTGAAGTTGTCTGTGAATGTGGAGTTGGTGGCATGTGAAACCCGCCTGTGGAGCATTGGTTTGTGTGCGATGCTCTACCAGGTTCATTCCTACATAATGCACTCAAAGGGCATTAAGCCTAGAGTGTGAAAACTGAGTTTCCTTGAGAGCTGCATGGAAGCCTGATGGTGTGTGAAGTTAGTGAGCCAAATGGAGTTGTTCTCCCACAAGAACCACTCGGCTGATTCTTCTTCAATATGCGCTTCACCAACATGCAGTGTTTCCTTGATTGAATTAGCTCTCACACCAATATTTGCGCCTAGAGCCTTTGTGTTGAGGGCTATCTGAAAATGGCTTTGGCGCTGAAGTTGTCTGTGAATGTGGAGTTGGTGGCATGTGAAATCCGCCTGTGGAGCATTGGTTTGTGTGATAAGCTCACCAAGCTTCATTTCAGTCCTAGGCACTCAAAGGGCATTAAGCCTAGAGTGTGAAAACTGAGTTTCCTTGAGAGCTGCTTGGAAGCCTGATGGTGTGTGTAGTTAGTGAGCCAAATGGAGTTGTTCTCCCACAAGAACCACTCGGCTGATTCTTCTTCAATATGCGCTTCACCAACATGCAGTGTTTCCTTGATTGAATTAGCTCTCACACCAATATTTGGGCCTAGAGCCTTTGCATTGAGGGCTATCTGAAAATGGCTTTGGCGCTGAAGTTGTCTGTGAATGTGGAGTTGGTGGCATGTGAAACCCGCCTGTGGAGCAGTGGTTTGTGTGGGATGCTCTACCAGGTTCATTCCTAGATAATGCACTCAAAGGGCATTAAGCCTAGAGTGTGAAAACTGAGTTTCCTTGAGAGCTGCTTGGAAGCCTGATGGTGTGTGAAGTTAGTGAGCCAAATGGAGTTGTTCTCCCACAAGAACCACTCGCCTGATTCTTCTTCAATATGCGCTTCACCAACATGCAGTGTTTCCTTGATTGAATTAGCTCTCACACCAATATTTGGGCCTGGAGCCTTTGTGTTGAGGGCTATCTGAAAATGGCTTTGGCGCTGAAGTTGTCTGTGAATGTAGAGTTGGTGGCATGTGAAACCCGCATGTGGAGCATTGGTTTGTGTGGGATGCTCTACCAGGTTCATTCCTACATAATGCACTCAAAGGGCATTAAGCCTAGAGTGTGAAAACTGAGTTTCCTTGAGAGCTGCATGGAAGCCTGATGGTGTGTGAAGTTTGTGAGCCAAATGGAGTTGTTCTCCCACAAGAACCACTCGGCTGATTCTTCTTCAATATGCGCTTCACCCACATGCAGTGTTTCCTTGATTGAATTAGCTCTCACACCAATATTTGGGCCTGGAGCCTTTGCATTGAGGGCTACCTGAAAACGGCTTTGGCGCTGAAGTTGTCTGTGAATGTGGAGTTGGTGGCATGTGAAACCCGCCTGTGGAGCATTGGTTTGTGTGATAAGCTCACCAAGTTTCATTTCAGTCCTAGGCACTCAAAGGGCATTAAGCCTAGAGTGTGAAAACTGAGTTTCCTTGAGAGCTGCTTGGAAGCCTGATGGTGTGTGAAGTTAGTGAGCCAAATGGAGTTGTTCTCCCACAAGAACCACTCGGCTGATTCTTCTTCAATATGCGCTTCACCAACATGCAGTGTTTCCTTGATTGAATTAGCTCTCACACCAATATTTTCGCCTAGAGCCTTTGCATTGAGGGCTATCTGAAAATGGCTTTGGCGCTGAAGTTGTCTGTGAATGTGGAGTTGGTGGCATGTGAAACCCACATGTCGAGCATTGGTTTGTGTGGGATGCTCTACCAGGTTCATTCCTACATAATGCACTCAAAGGGCATTAAGCCTAGAGTGTGAAAACTGAGTTTCCTTGAGAGCTGCATGGAAGCCTGATGGTGTGTGAAGTTAGTGAGCCAAATGGAGTTGTTCTCCCACAAGAACCACTCGGCTGATTCTTCTTCAATATGCGCTTCACCAACATGCAGTGTTTCCTTGATTGAATTAGCTCTCACACCAATATTTGGGCCTAGAGCCTTTGTGTTGAGGGCTATCTGAAAATGGCTTTGGCGCTGAAGTTGTCTGTGAATGTGGAGTTGGTGGCATGTGAAACCCACATGTGGAGCATTGGTTTGTGTGGGATGCTCTACCAGGTTCATTCCTAGATAATGCACTCAAAGGGCATTAAGCCTAGAGTGTGAAAACTGAGTTTCCTTGAGAGCTGCATGGAAGCCTGATGGTGTGTGAAGTTAGTGAGCCAAAATGGAGTTGTTCTCTCACAAGTACCACTCTGCTGATTCTTCTTCAATATGCGCTTCACCAACATGCAGTGTTTCCTTGATTGAATTAGCTCTCACCCCAATATTTGGGCCTAGAGCCTTTGCATTGAGGGCTATCTGAATATGGCTTTGGCGCTGAAGTTGTCTGTGAATGTGGAGTTGGTGGCATGTGAAACCCGCATGTGGAGCATTGGTTTGTGTGGGATGCTCTACAAGGTGCATTTCATTCCTAGGCACTCAAAGGGCATTAAGCCTAGAGTGTGAAAACTGAGTTTCCTTGAGAGCTGCTTGGAAGCCTGATGGTGTGTGAAGTTAGTGAGCCAAAATGGAGTTGTTCTCCCACAAGAACCACTCGGCTGATTCTTCTTCAATATGCCCTTCACCAACATGCAGTGTTTCCTTGATTGAATTAGCTCTCACACCAATATTTGCGCCTAGAGCCTTTGTGTTGAGGGCTATCTGAAAACGGCTTTGGCGCTGAAGTTGTCTGTGAATGTGGAGTTGGTGGCATGTGAAACCCGCCTGTGGAGCATTGGTTTGTGTGGGATGCTCTACCAGGTTCCTTCCTACATAATGCACTCAAAGGGCATTAAGCCTAGAGTGTGAAAACTGAGTTTCCTTGAGAGCTGCATGGAAGCCTGATGGTGTGTGAAGTTAGTGAGCCAAAATGGAGTTGTTCTCCCACAAGAACCACTCGGCTGATTCTTCTTCAATATGCCCTTCACCAACATGCAGTGTTTCCTTGATTGAATTAGCTCTCACACCAATATTTGCGCCTAGAGCCTTTGCATTGAGGGCTATCTGAAAATGGCTTTGGCGCTGAAGTTGTCTGTGAATGTGGAGTTGGTGGCATGTGAAACCCGCATGTGGAGCATTGGTTTGTGTGGGATGCTCTACCAGGTTCATTCCTACATAATGCACTCAAAGGGCATTAAGCCTAGAGTGTGAAAACTGAGTTTCCTTGAGAGCTGCATGGAAGCCTGATGGTGTGTGAAGTTAGTGAGCCAAATGGAGTTGTTCTCCCACAAGAACCACTCGGCTGATTCTTCTTCAATATGCGCTTCACCAACATGCAGTGTTTCCTTGATTGAATTAGCTCTCACACCAATATTTGCGCCTAGAGCCTTTGTATTGAGAGCTATCTGAAAATGGTTTTGGCTCTGAAGTTGTCTGTGAATGTGGAGTTGGTGGCATGTGAAACCCGCCTGTGGAGCATTGGTTTGTGTGGGAATCTCACCAAGCTTCATTTCAGTCCTAGGCACTCAAAGGGCATTAAGCCTAGAGTGTGAAAACTGAGTTTCCTTGAGAGCTGCTTGGAAGCCTGATGGTGTGTGAAGTTAGTGAGCCAAATGGAGTTGTTCTCCCACAAGAACCACTCGGCTGATTCTTCTTCAATATGCGCTTCACCAACATGCAGTGTTTCCTTGATTGAATTAGCTCTCACACCAATATTTGCGCCTAGAGCCTTTGCATTGAGGGCTATCTGAAAATGGCTTTGGCGCTGAAGTTGTCTGTGAATGTGGAGTTGGTGGCATGTGAAACCTGCCTGTGGAGCATTGGTTTGTGTGGGATGCTCTACCAGGTTCATTCCTAGATAATGCACTCAAAGGGCATTAAGCCTAGAGTGTGAAAACTGAGTTTCCTTGAGAGCTGCATGGAAGCCTGATGGTGTGTGAAGTTAGTGAGCCAAATGGAGTTGTTCTCCCACAAGAACCACTCGCCTGATTCTTCTTCAATATGCGCTTCACCAACATGCAGTGTTTCCTTGATTGAATTAGCTCTCACACCAATATTTGCGCCTAGAGCCTTTGCATTGAGGGCTCTCTGAAAATGTCTTTGGCGCTGAAGTTGTCTGTGAATGTGGAGTTGGTGGCATGTGAAACCCGCCTGTGGAGCAGTGGTTTGTGTGGGATGCTCTACCAGGTTCATTCCTAGATAATGCACTCAAAGGGCATTAAGCCTAGAGTGTGAAAACTGAGTTTCCTTGAGAGCTGCTTGGAAGCCTGATGGTGTGTGAAGTTAGTGAGCCAAATGGAGTTGTTCTCCCACAAGAACCACTCGCCTGATTCTTCTTCAATATGCGCTTCACCAACATGCAGTGTTTCCTTGATTGAATTAGCTCTCACACCAATATTTGGGCCTGGAGCCTTTGTGTTGAGGGCTATCTGAAAATGGCTTTGGCGCTGAAGTTGTCTGTGAATGTAGAGTTGGTGGCATGTGAAACCCGCATGTGGAGCATTGGTTTGTGTGGGATGCTCTACCAGGTTCATTCCTACATAATGCACTCAAAGGGCATTAAGCCTAGAGTGTGAAAACTGAGTTTCCTTGAGAGCTGCATGGAAGCCTGATGGTGTGTGAAGTTTGTGAGCCAAATGGAGTTGTTCTCCCACAAGAACCACTCGGCTGATTCTTCTTCAATATGCGCTTCACCCACATGCAGTGTTTCCTTGATTGAATTAGCTCTCACACCAATATTTGGGCCTGGAGCCTTTGCATTGAGGGCTACCTGAAAACGGCTTTGGCGCTGAAGTTGTCTGTGAATGTGGAGTTGGTGGCATGTGAAACCCGCATGTGGAGCATTGGTTTGTGTGATAAGCTCACCAAGTTTCATTTCAGTCCTAGGCACTCAAAGGGCATTAAGCCTAGAGTGTGAAAACTGAGTTTCCTTGAGAGCTGCTTGGAAGCCTGATGGTGTGTGAAGTTAGTGAGCCAAATGGAGTTGTTCTCCCACAAGAACCACTCGGCTGATTCTTCTTCAATATGCGCTTCACCAACATGCAGTGTTTCCTTGATTGAATTAGCTCTCACACCAATATTTGCGCCTAGAGCCTTTGCATTGAGGGCTATCTGAAAATGGCTTTGGCGCTGAAGTTGTCTGTGAATGTGGAGTTGGTGGCATGTGAAACCCGCCTGTGGAGCATTGGTTTGTGTGGGATGCTCTACCAGGTTCATTCCTAGATAATGCACTCAAAGGGCATTAAGCCTAGAGTGTGAAAACTGAGTTTCCTTGAGAGCTGCATGGAAGCCTGATGGTGTGTGAAGTTTGTGAGCCAAAATGGAGTTGTTCTCCCACAAGAACCACTCGGCTGATTCTTCTTCAATATGCGCTTCACCAACATGCAATGTTTCCTTGATTGAATTAGCTCTCACACCAATATTTGGGCCTGGAGCCTTTGCATTGAGGGCTACCTGAAAACGGCTTTGGCGCTGAAGTTGTCTGTGAATGTGGAGTTGGTGGCATGTGAAACCCGCCTGTGGACATTGGTTTGTGTGATAAGCTCACCAAGTTTCATTTCAGTCCTAGGCACTCAAAGGGCATTAAGCCTAGAGTGTGAAAACTGAGTTTCCTTGAGAGCTGCTTGGAAGCCTGATGGTGTGTGAAGTTAGTGAGCCAAATGGAGTTGTTCTCCCACAAGAACCACTCGGCTGATTCTTCTTCAATATGCGCTTCACCAACATGCAGTGTTTCCTTGATTGAATTAGCTCTCACACCAATATTTGCGCCTAGAGCCTTTGCATTGAGGGCTATCTGAAAATGGCTTTGGCGCTGAAGTTGTCTTTGAATGTGGAGTTGGTGGCATGTGAAACCCGCCTGTGGAGCATTGGTTTGTGTGCGATGCTCTACCAGGTTCATTCCTACATAATGCACTCAAAGGGCATTAAGCCTAGAGTGTGAAAACTGAGTTTCCTTGAGAGCTGCATGGAAGCCTGATGGTGTGTGAAGTTAGTGAGCCAAATGGAGTTGTTCTCCCACAAGAACCACTCGGCTGATTCTTCTTCAATATGCGCTTCACCAACATGCAGTGTTTCCTTGATTGAATTAGCTCTCACACCAATATTTTCGCCTAGAGCCTTTGCATTGAGAGCTATCTGAAAACGGCTTTGGCGCTGAAGTTGTCTGTGAATGTGGAGTTGGTGGCATGTGAAATCCGCCTGTGGAGCATTGGTTTGTGTGATAAGCTCACCAAGCTTCATTTCAGTCCTAGGCACTCAAAGGGCATTAAGCCTAGAGTGTGAAAACTGAGTTTCCTTGAGAGCTGCTTGGAAGCCTGATGGTGTGTGTAGTTAGTGAGCCAAATGGAGTTGTTCTCCCACAAGAACCACTCGGCTGATTCTTCTTCAATATGCGCTTCACCAACATGCAGTGTTTCCTTGATTGAATTAGCTCTCACACCAATATTTGGGCCTAGAGCCTTTGCATTGAGGGCTATCTGAAAATGGCTTTGGCGCTGAAGTTGTCTGTGAATGTGGAGTTGGTGGCATGTGAAACCCGCCTGTGGAGCAGTGGTTTGTGTGGGATGCTCTACCAGGTTCATTCCTAGATAATGCACTCAAAGGGCATTAAGCCTAGAGTGTGAAAACTGAGTTTCCTTGAGAGCTGCTTGGAAGCCTGATGGTGTGTGAAGTTAGTGAGCCAAATGGAGTTGTTCTCCCACAAGAACCACTCGCCTGATTCTTCTTCAATATGCGCTTCACCAACATGCAGTGTTTCCTTGATTGAATTAGCTCTCACACCAATATTTGGGCCTGGAGCCTTTGTGTTGAGGGCTATCTGAAAATGGCTTTGGCGCTGAAGTTGTCTGTGAATGTAGAGTTGGTGGCATGTGAAACCCGCATGTGGAGCATTGGTTTGTGTGGGATGCTCTACCAGGTTCATTCCTACATAATGCACTCAAAGGGCATTAAGCCTAGAGTGTGAAAACTGAGTTTCCTTGAGAGCTGCATGGAAGCCTGATGGTGTGTGAAGTTTGTGAGCCAAATGGAGTTGTTCTCCCACAAGAACCACTCGGCTGATTCTTCTTCAATATGCGCTTCACCCACATGCAGTGTTTCCTTGATTGAATTAGCTCTCACACCAATATTTGGGCCTGGAGCCTTTGCATTGAGGGCTACCTGAAAACGGCTTTGGCGCTGAAGTTGTCTGTGAATGTGGAGTTGGTGGCATGTGAAACCCGCCTGTGGAGCATTGGTTTGTGTGATAAGCTCACCAAGTTTCATTTCAGTCCTAGGCACTCAAAGGGCATTAAGCCTAGAGTGTGAAAACTGAGTTTCCTTGAGAGCTGCTTGGAAGCCTGATGGTGTGTGAAGTTAGTGAGCCAAATGGAGTTGTTCTCCCACAAGAACCACTCGGCTGATTCTTCTTCAATATGCGCTTCACCAACATGCAGTGTTTCCTTGATTGAATTAGCTCTCACACCAATATTTTCGCCTAGAGCCTTTGCATTGAGGGCTATCTGAAAATGGCTTTGGCGCTGAAGTTGTCTGTGAATGTGGAGTTGGTGGCATGTGAAACCCACATGTCGAGCATTGGTTTGTGTGGGATGCTCTACCAGGTTCATTCCTACATAATGCACTCAAAGG
>NW_026696413.1:35000-46469 GCF_030435755.1 Ochotona princeps | reverse complement strand
TAACCCCTAACCCTAACCCTAACCCTTATTCTAGCCCCTAACCCTAACCCCTTACCCTAAGCCCAGCAGCTCCCCCCCCCACCTCTTTCCTGGATATCTTTTCGAGTCTGGGACACGACACGGCACACCTGAGCAGCTTGGTGGTTTAGTGCTGGACTAATCGCAAGCAGCCCGGGCGGGAAAAGGCTGTGGGCAGCATTGTACTGTCCCAGGTGGGGCCAGCAGAAGCAGGTCATTACTCAACGTTGAGCCAGCTTCCCCTGGTGAAACGAGTGTTCCTTTCTTTCTGAAGCAATGGGAAAAAGAAATGCATAAGTCAATGAAAAACTGAAATTTAAGTTGAAACAATTTTTAGAAAGACTCCCCAACTATACAGAAAGAAAGAAAGAAAGAAAGAAAGAAAGAAAGAAAGAAAGAAAGAAAGAAAGAAAGAAAGAAAGAAAAGGAAAGACAAGGAAAGAAAGAAAGGAAGAAAGGAAGAAAGAAAGAAAGAAAGAAAGAAAGAAAGAAAGAAAGAAGAAAGAAAGAAAGAACTTTTAAAAGAGAGAACAACGTTGAACAAGTGCAGAGACGGATGGAATTCAGATTCCTTAGGAAGGATTCTGGCACTGTAGCCAAACGGGGAAAATCTGTGGAGGGGTGGGAGTTGGGGTGTTGGGGAAGAAAAGAAGAAAGTCAGTTAGCATTGAACATCTAAACGGGGTGGGAGGAGAAGCGGTGCCGAGATGGCAAGGAGGGAGCCAAGAGAGTGGGGGGAGGGGTAGGCAAGGTCAGGTTTCAGAAGGCTGAGAGGATGCAGACAATCAATAGGTCAAGAGTGACACCTGCTGGCAAATAGCGTGTGTCAATTGCCGCCGGGCAGCTGGTCGACCACCGCCGAGAGACTAAGTGCAACTGGTCGACCTGAGCTGAGAGACCAAATGCAACTGGTCGACCTCAGCTGAGAGACTAAGTGCAACCAGGCAGCTGGTCGACTGCCTTCCTTGGAAAAGAAAGGGTTAGGGTGGGAGGGAGAGAGGGAGAAAGAGAGAAGGAGGGAGAGAAGGGCAGAGAGAGAGAGAGAGAGAGAGAGGAGAGAGAATCTTCCACCACTTCACCAGTCAGTTCAGGACTTTGTCCCCAAAATGCAGGCCTAGAGAACTCAGAACGTTGGTGAACACAGCATTCCAGAGAGTATAGAATACTGGTCCTCAGTGCCACACAGCTCTGTTTAGCATACAAACAGGGTTTCAACAGCTTTTGCCTCAAACCTGTGTGTGTGTTTGTGTGTGTAAAACTGAACGTTTCTGACTTCATGTGCACAGAACCTCAACAAAACAACTAAACAATGGGCATCGGAGTCCCATCTGGAGGTGTTCACATTGCATTTTGACAAGATACTGAGCCAAATCTCAGAGAGAGAAGTGAGGAGCAAAATCAATCAATAATGATAAATAGGTGGTAAGAAATCACGAATGTAAAATCGAATGATCTGTATTCTGGGAGTGAGTGAGTGGAATTTACCAACAGTGTCTGGTACACCTTTGTATCTGGATAGGCAATGATGGAGAGCAGTGGGGGTGGTGATGGTGGTGGAGGGTGGGGGGGAGAGATGTCATTTCCAGTGTTCTCCAACCTATGGGAAACTTGTAGGGAAAAGTAGCATGCTGCCTAACTCTAACCCTAACCCTAACCCCTAACCCCTAACCCCTAACCCCTAACCCCTAACCCCTAACCCCTAACCCTAAACCCTAACCCTAACCCTAACCCTAACCCTAACCCTAACCCTAACCCCTAACCCTAACCCTAACCCTAACCCCTAACCCTAACCCTGACTCCTAACCCTAACCCTAACCCCTAACCCTAACCCCAACCCCTAATCCTAACCCTAACCCCTAACCCCTAAACCCTAACCCTAACCCTAAACCCTAACCCCTAACCCCTAACCCCTAACCCTGACTCCTTAACCCTAACCCTAACCCTAACCCTAACCCCTAACCCTGACTCCTAACCCTAACCCCTAACCCTAACTCCTAACCCTAACCCTAACCAGCCCCTAACCCCTAACCCTGACTCCTAACCCCAACCCCTAACCCTAACCCTAACCCTTATTCTAGCCCCTAACCCTAACCCCTTACCCTAAGCCCAGCAGCTCCCCCCCCCACCTCTTTCCTGGATATCTTTTCGAGTCTGGGACACGACACGGCACACCTGAGCAGCTTGGTGGTTTAGTGCTGGACTAATTCGCAAGCAGCCCGGGCGGGAAAAGGCTGTGGGCAGCATTGTACTGTCCCAGGTGGGGCCAGCAGAAGCAGGTCATTACTCAACGTTGAGCCCAGCTTCCCCTGGTGAAACGAGTGTTCCTTTCTTTCTGAAGCAATGGGAAAAAGAAATGCATAAGTCAATGAAAAACTGAAATTTAAGTTGAAACAATTTTTAGAAGACTCCCCAACTATACAGAAAGAAAGAAAAGAAAGAAAAGAAAGAAAGAAAGAAAGAAAGAAAGAAAGAAAGAGAAGGAAAGAAAGAAAAGGAAAGACAAGGAAAGAAAGAAAGGAAGAAAGGAAGAAGAAAGAAAGAAAGAAAGAAAGAAAGAAAGAAAGAAAGAACTTTTAAAAGAGAGAAACAACGTTGAACAAGTGCAGAGACGGATGGAATTCAGATTCCTTAGGAAGGATTCTGGCACTGTAGCCAAACGGGGAAAATCTGTGGAGGGGTGGGAGTTGGGGTGTTGGGGAAGAAAAGAAGAAAGTCAGTTAGCATTGAACATCTAAACGGGGTGGGAGGAGAAGCGGTGCCGAGATGGCAAGGAGGGAGCCAAGAGAGTGGGGGGAGGGTAGGCAAGGTCAGGTTTCAGAAGGCTGAGAGGATGCAGACAATCAATAGGTCAAGAGTGACACCTGCTGGCAAATAGCGTGTGTCAATTGCCGCCGGGCAGCTGGTCGACCACCGCCGAGAGACTAAGTGCAACTGGTCGACCTGAGCTGAGAGACCAAATGCAACTGGTCGACCTCAGCTGAGAGACTAAGTGCAACCAGGCAGCTGTCGACTGCCTTCCTTGGAAAAGAAAGGGTTAGGGTGGGAGGGAGAGAGGGAGAAAGAGAGAAGGAGAGGGAGAGAAGGGCAGAGAGAGAGAGAGAGAGAGAGAGAGAGAGAATCTTCCACCACTTCACCAGTCAGTTCAGGACTTTGTCCCAAAATGCAGGCCTAGAGAACTCAGAACGTTGGTGAACACAGCATTCCAGAGAGTATAGAATACTGGTCCTCAGTGCCACACAGCTCTGTTTAGCATACAAACAGGGTTTTCAACAGCTTTTGCCTCAAACCTGTGTGTGTGTTTGTGTGTGTAAAAACTGAACGTTTCTGACTTCATGTGCACAGAACCTCAACAAAACAACTAAACCAATGGGCATCGGAGTCCCATCTGGAGGTGTTCACATTGCATTTGACAAGATACTGAGCCAAATCTCAGAGAGAGAAGTGAGGAGCAAAATCAATCAATAATGATAAATAGGTGGTAAGAAATCACGAATGTAAAATCGAATGATCTGTATTCTGGGAGTGAGTGAGTGGAATTTACCAACAGTGTCTGGTACACCTTTGTATCTGGATAGGCAATGATGGAGAGCAAGTGGGGGTGGTGATGGTGGTGGAGGGTGGGGGGGAGAGATGTTATTTCCAGTGTTCTCCACCTATGGGAAACTTGTAGGGAAAGTAGCATGCTGCCTAACTCTAACCCTAACCCTAACCCCTAACCCCTAACCCCTAACCCCTAACCCCTAACCCTAACCCCTAACCCTAAACCCTAACCCTAACCCTAACCCTAACCCTAACCCTAACCCTAACCCCTAACCCTAACCCTAACCCTAACCCCTAACCCTAACCCTGACTCCTAACCCTAACCCTAACCCCTAACCCTAACCCCTAACCCTAACCCTGACTCCTAACACCAACCCCTAACCCTAAACCCTAACCCTAACCCTAACCCCTAAACCCTATCCCCTAACCCTGACTCCTAACCCCAACCCCTAACTCCCTAACCCTAACCCCTTACCCTAAGCCCAGCAGCTCCACCCCCACCTCTTTCCTGGATATCTTTTCGAGTCTGGGACGCGACACGGCACACCTGAGCAGCTTGGTGGTTTAGTGCTGGACTAATTCGCAAGCAGCCCGGGCGGGAAAAGGCTGTGGGCAGCATTGTACTGCCCCAGGTGGGGCCAGCAGAAGCAGGTCATTACTCAACGTTGAGCCCAGCTTCCCCTGGTGAAACGAGTGTTCCTGTCTTTCTGAAGCAATGGGAAAAAGAAATGCATAAGTCAATGAAAAACTGAAATTTAAGTTGAAACAATTTTTAGAAAGACTCCCCAACTATACAGAAAGAAAGAAAGAAGAGAAAGAAAGAAAGAAAGAAAGAAAGAAAGAAAGAAAGAAAGAAAGAAAGAAGAAAGAAAGAAAAGACAAGGAAAGAAAGAAAGAAAGGAAAGAAGAAAGAAAGAAAGAATTTTTAAAAGAGAGAAACAACGTTGAACAAGTGCAGAGACGGATGGAATTCAGATTCCTTAGGAAGGATTCTGGCACTGTAGCCAAACGGGGAAAATCTGTGGAGGGGTGGGAGTTGGGGTGGTGGTGGGGAAGAAAAGAAGAAAGTCAGTTAGCATTGAACATCTAAACGGGGTGGGAGGAGAGAAAAGCGGTGCAGAGATGGCAAGGAGTGGGGGGAGGGGTAGGGAAGGTCAGGTTTCAGAAGGCTGAGAGGATGCAGACAATCAATAGGTCAAGAGTGACACCTGCTGGCAAATAGCGTGTGTCAATTGCCGCCGGGCAGCTGGTCGACCACCGCCGAGAGACTAAGTGCAAACTGGTCGACCTGAGCTGAGAGACCAAATGCAAACTGGTCGACCTCCGCTGAGACCAAAGCAACTGGTCGACCTCCGCTGAGACCAAATGCAACTGGTCAACCTCCGCTGAGACCAAATGCAACTGGTCGACCTGAGCTGAGAGACTAAGTGCAACCAGGCAGCTGGTCGACTGCCTTCCTTGGAAAAAGAAAGGGTTAGGGTGGGAGGGAGAGAGGGAGAAAGAGAGAAGGAGGGAGAGAGGGAGAGAGAGAGGGCAGAGAGAGAATCTTCCACCACTTCACCAGTCAGTTCAGGACTTTGTCCCCAAAATGCAGGCCTAGAGAACTCAGAACGTTGGTGAACACAGCATTCCAGAGAGTATAGAATACTGGTCCTCAGTGCCACACAGCTCTGTTTAGCATACAAACAGGGTTTCAACAGCTTTTGCCTCAAACCTGTGTGTGTGTGTGTGTGTGTGTGTGTGTGTGTAAAAACTGAACGTTTCTGACTTCATGTGCACAGAACCTCAACATCAACAACTAAACCAATGGGCATCGGAGTCCCATCTGGAGGTGTTCACATTGCATTTTGACAAGATACTGAGCCAAATCTCAGAGAGAGAAGTGAGGAGCAAAATCAATCAATAATGATAAATAGGTGGTAAGAAATCACGAATGTAAAATCGAATGATCTGTATTCTGGGAGTGAGTGAGTGGAATTTACCAACAGTGTCTGGTACACCTTTGTATCTGGATAGGCAATGATGGAGAGCAGTGGGGGTGGTGATGGTGGTGGAGGGTGGGGGGGGAGAGATGTCATTTCCAGTGTTCTCCAACCTATGGGAAACTTGTAGGGAAAGTAGCATGCTGCCTAACTCTAACCCTAACCCATAACCCCTAAACCCCTAACCCTAACCCCTAAACCCTAACCCTAACCCCCTAACCCTAACCCTAACCCCTAACCCCTAACCCTGACTCCTAACCCTAACCCCTAACCTAACCCCTAACCCTAACCCCTGACCCTGACTCCTACCCCAACCCCTAATCATAACACTAACCCCTAAACCCTAACCCTAACCCCTAACCCTAACCCCTAACCCTAAACCCCTAACCCTAACCCCTAAATCCTAACCCCTAACCCTGACTCCTAACCCCAACCCCTAACCCTAAACCCTAACCCTAACCCTAACCCCTAAACCCTATCCCCTAACCCTGACTCCTAACCCCAACCCCTAACCCTAACCCTAACCCTTATTCTAGCCCCTAACCCTAACCCTTACCCTAATGCCCAGCAGCTCCCCCCCCCCACCTCTTTCCTGGATATCTTTTCGAGTCTGGGACACGACACGGCACACCTGAGCAGCTTGGTGGTTTAGTGCTGGACTAATTCGCAAGCAGCCCCGGGGCGGGAAAAAGGCTGTGGGCAGCATTGTACTGTCCCAGGTGGGGCCAGCAGAAGCAGGTCATTACTCAACGTTGAGCCCAGCTTCCCCTGGTGAAACGAGTGTTCCTTTCTTTCTGAAGCAATGGGAAAAAGAAATGCATAAGTCAATGAAAAACTGAAATTTAAGTTGAAACAATTTTTAGAAAGACTCCCCAACTATACAGAAAGAAAGAAAGAAAGAAAGAAAGAAAGAAAAGAAAGAAGAAAGAAAGAAAGAGAAAGAAAGAAAGAAAGAAAAGGAAAGACAAGGAAAGAAAGAAAGGAAGAAAGGAAGAAGAGAAGAAAGAAAGAAAGAAAGAAAGAAAGAAAGAAAGAAAGAAAGAACTTTTAAAAGAGAGAAACAACGTGTTGAACAAGTGCAGAGACGGATGGAATTCAGATTCCTTAGGAAGGATTCTGGCACTGTAGCCAAACGGGGAAAATCTGTGGGAGGGGTGGGAGTTGGGGTGGGTGTTTGGGGAAGAAAAGAAGAAAGTCAGTTAGCATTGAACATCTAAACGGGGTGGGAGAGGAGAAGCGGGTGCCGAGATGGCAAGGAGGGAGCCAAGAGAGTGGGGGGAGGGGTAGGCCAAGGTCAGGTTTCAGAAGGCTGAGAGGATGCAGACAATCAAATAGGTCAAGAGTGACACCTGCTGGCAAATAGCGTGTGTCCAATTGCCGCCGGGCAGCTGGTCGACCACACCGCCGAGAGACTAAGTGCAACTGGTCGACCTGAGCTGAGAGACCAAATGCAACTGGTCGACCTCAGCTGAGAGACTAAGTGCAACCAGGCAGCTGGTCGACTGCCTTCTTGGAAAAGAAAGGGTTAGGGTGGGAGGGAGAGAGGGAGAAAGAGAGAAGGAGGGAGAGAAAGGGCAGAGAGAGAGAGAGAGAGAGAGAGAGAGAGAGAATCTTCCACCACTTCACCAGTCAGTTCAGGACTTTGTCCCCAAAATGCAGGCCCTAGAGAACTCAGAACGTTGGTGAACACAGCATTCCAGAGAGTATAGAATACTGGTCCTCAGTGCCACACAGCTCTGTTTAGCATACAAACAGGGTTTTCAACAGCTTTTTGCCTCAAACCTGTGTGTGTGTTTGTGTGTGTAAAACTGAACGTTTCTGACTTCATGTGCACAGAACCTCAACAAAACAACTAAACCAATGGGCATCGGAGTCCCATCTGGAGGTGTTCACATTGCATTTTGACAAGATACTGAGCCAAATCTCAGAGAGAGAAGTGAGGAGCAAAATCAATCAATAATGATAAATAGGTGGTAAGAAATCACGAATGTAAAATCGAATGATCTGTATTCTGGGAGTGAGTGAGTGGAATTTACCAACAGTGTCTGGTACACCTTTGTATCTGGATAGGCAATGATGGAGAGCAGTGGGGGTGGTGATGGTGGTGGAGGGTGGGGGGGAGAGATGTCATTTCCAGTGTTCTCCAACCTATGGGAAACTTGTAGGGAAAGTAGCATGCTGCCTAACTCTAACCCTAACCCTAACCCCTAACCCCTAACCCCTAACCCCTAACCCCTAACCCCTAACCCCTAACCCTAAACCCTAACCCTAACCCTAACCCTAACCCTAACCCTAACCCTAACCCCTAACCCTAACCCTAACCCTAACCCCTAACCCTAACCCTGACTCCTAACCCTAACCCTAACCCTAACCCTAACCCCTAACCCTAATCCTAACCCTAACCCCTAACCCCTAAACCCTAACCCTAACCCTAAACCCTAACCCCTAACCCCTAACCCCTAACCCTGACTCCTAACCCTAACCCTAACCCCTAACCCTAACCCCTAACCCTGACTCCTAACCCTAACCCCTAACCCTAACTCCTAACCCTAACCCTAACCCAGCCCCTAACCCCTAACCCTGACTCCTAACCCAACCCCTAACCCTAACCCTAACCCTTATTCTAGCCCCTAACCCTAACCCCTTACCCTAAGCCCAGCAGCTCCCCCCCCCACCTCTTTCCTGGATATCTTTTCGAGTCTGGGACACGACACGGCACACCTGAGCAGCTTGGTGGTTTAGTGCTGGACTAATTCGCAAGCAGCCCGGGCGGGAAAAGGCTGTGGGCAGCATTGTACTGTCCCAGGTGGGGCCAGCAGAAGCAGGTCATTACTCAACGTTGAGCCCAGCTTCCCCTGGTGAAACGAGTGTTCCTTTCTTTCTGAAGCAATGGGAAAAAGAAATGCATAAGTCAATGAAAAACTGAAATTTAAGTTGAAACAATTTTTAGAAAGACTCCCCAACTATACAGAAAGAAAGAAAGAAAGAAAGAAAGAAAGAAAGAAAGAAAGAAAGAAAGAAAGAAAGAAAGAAAGAAAGAAAAGGAAAGACAAGGAAAGAAAGAAAGGAAGAAAGGGAAGAAAGAAAGAAAGAAAGAAAGAAAGAAAGAAAGAAAGAACTTTTAAAAGAGAGAAACAACGTTGAACAAGTGCAGAGACGGATGGAATTCAGATTCCTTAGGAAGGATTCTGGCACTGTAGCCAAACGGGGAAAATCTGTGGAGGGGTGGGAGTTGGGGTGTTGGGGAAGAAAAGAAGAAAGTCAGTTAGCATTGAACATCTAAACGGGGTGGGAGGAGAAGCGGTGCCGAGATGGCAAGGAGGGAGCCAAGAGAGTGGGGGGAGGGGTAGGCAAGGTCAGGTTTCAGAAGGCTGAGAGGATGCAGACAATCAATAGGTCAAGAGTGACACCTGCTGGCAAATAGCGTGTGTCAATTGCCGCCGGGCAGCTGGTCGACCACCGCCGAGAGACTAAGTGCAACTGGTCGACCTGAGCTGAGAGACCAAATGCAACTGGTCGACCTCAGCTGAGAGACTAAGTGCAACCAGGCAGCTGGTCGACTGCCTTCCTTGGAAAAGAAAGGGTTAGGGTGGGAGGGAGAGAGGGAGAAAGAGAGAAGGAGGGAGAGAAGGGCAGAGAGAGAGAGAGAGAGAGAGAGAGAGAGAATCTTCCACCACTTCACCAGTCAGTTCAGGACTTTGTCCCCAAAATGCAGGCCTAGAGAACTCAGAACGTTGGTGAACACAGCATTCCAGAGAGTATAGAATACTGGTCCTCAGTGCCACACAGCTCTGTTTAGCATACAAACAGGGTTTTCAACAGCTTTTGCCTCAAACCTGTGTGTGTGTTTGTGTGTGTAAAAACTGAACGTTTCTGACTTCATGTGCACAGAACCTCAACAAAACAACTAAACCAATGGGCATCGGAGTCCCATCTGGAGGTGTTCACATTGCATTTTGACAAGATACTGAGCCAAATCTCAGAGAGAGAAGTGAGGAGCAAAATCAATCAATAATGATAAATAGGTGGTAAGAAATCACGAATGTAAAATCGAATGATCTGTATTCTGGGAGTGAGTGAGTGGAATTTACCAACAGTGTCTGGTACACCTTTGTATCTGGATAGGCAATGATGGAGAGCAGTGGGGGTGGTGATGGTGGTGGAGGGTGGGGGGGAGAGATGTTATTTCCAGTGTTCTCCAACCTATGGGAAACTTGTAGGGAAAGTAGCATGCTGCCTAACTCTAACCCTAACCCTAACCCCTAACCCCTAACCCCTAACCCCTAACCCCTAACCCCTAACCCCTAACCCTAAACCCTAACCCTAACCCTAACCCTAACCCTAACCCTAACCCTAACCCTAACCCTAACCCTAACCCTAACCCCTAACCCTAACCCTGACTCCTAACCCTAACCCTAACCCCTAACCCTAACCCCTAACCCTAACCCTGACTCCTAACACCAACCCCTAACCCTAAACCCTAACCCTAACCCTAACCCCTAAACCCTATCCCCTAACCCTGACTCCTAACCCCAACCCCTAACCCCAACCCCTAACCCTAACCCTAACCCTAACCCTAACCCTAACCCCTAACCCTAACCCCTAAACCCTAACCCTAACCCCTTACCCTAAGCCCAGCAGCTCCACCCCCACCTCTTTCCTGGATATCTTTTCGAGTCTGGGACGCGACACGGCACACCTGAGCAGCTTGGTGGTTTAGTGCTGGACTAATTCGCAAGCAGCCCGGGCGGGAAAAGGCTGTGGGCAGCATTGTACTGCCCCAGGTGGGGCCAGCAGAAGCAGGTCATTACTCAACGTTGAGCCCAGCTTCCCCTGGTGAAACGAGTGTTCCTGTCTTTCTGAAGCAATGGGAAAAAGAAATGCATAAGTCAATGAAAAACTGAAATTTAAGTTGAAACAATTTTTAGAAAGACTCCCCAACTATACAGAAAGAAAGAAAGAAAGAAAGAAAGAAAGAAAGAAAGAAAGAAAGAAAGAAAGAAAGAAAGAAAGAAAGAAAGAAAGAAAGAAAAGACAAGGAAAGAAAGAAAGAAAGGAAGAAAGAAAGAAAGAAAGAATTTTTAAAAGAGAGAAACAACGTTGAACAAGTGCAGAGACGGATGGAATTCAGATTCCTTAGGAAGGATTCTGGCACTGTAGCCAAACGGGGAAAATCTGTGGAGGGGTGGGAGTTGGGGTGGTGGGGAAGAAAAGAAGAAAGTCAGTTAGCATTGAACATCTAAACGGGGTGGGAGGAGAAGCGGTGCAGAGATGGCAAGGAGTGGGGGGAGGGGTAGGGAAGGTCAGGTTTCAGAAGGCTGAGAGGATGCAGACAATCAATAGGTCAAGAGTGACACCTGCTGGCAAATAGCGTGTGTCAATTGCCGCCGGGCAGCTGGTCGACCACCGCCGAGAGACTAAGTGCAACTGGTCGACCTGAGCTGAGAGACCAAATGCAACTGGTCGACCTCCGCTGAGACCAAAAGCAACTGGTCGACCTCCGCTGAGACCAAATGCAACTGGTCAACCTCCGCTGAGACCAAATGCAACTGGTCGACCTGAGCTGAGAGACTAAGTGCAACCAGGCAGCTGGTCGACTGCCTTCCTTGGAAAAGAAAGGGTTAGGGTGGGAGGGAGAGAGGGAGAAAGAGAGAAGGAGGGAGAGAGGGAGAGAGGGGCAGAGAGAGAATCTTCCACCACTTCACCAGTCAGTTCAGGACTTTGTCCCCAAAATGCAGGCCTAGAGAACTCAGAACGTTGGTGAACACAGCATTCCAGAGAGTATAGAATACTGGTCCTCAGTGCCACACAGCTCTGTTTAGCATACAAACAGGGTTTTCAACAGCTTTTGCCTCAAACCTGTGTGTGTGTGTGTGTGTGTGTGTGTGTGTGTAAAAACTGAACGTTTCTGACTTCATGTGCACAGAAC
>NW_026696412.1:0-18686 GCF_030435755.1 Ochotona princeps | reverse complement strand
ACCAACTCCACATTCACAGGCAACTTCAGTGCCACAGCCGCTTTCAGATAGCCCTCAATGCAAAGGCTCTAGACGCAAATATTGGTGTGAGAGCTAATTCAATCAAGGAAACACTGCATGTTGGTGAAGGGCATATTGAAGAAGGATCAGCCAAGTGGTCCTTGTGCGAGAACAACTCCATTTGGCTCACTAACTTCACACACCATCAGGCTTCCAAGCAGCTCTCAAGGAAACTCAGTTTTCACACTCTATGCTTAGTGCCCTTTGAGTGCATTATCTAGGAATGAATCCAGTAGAGCATCCCACACAAACGAATGCTCCACATGCGGGTTTCACATGCCACCAACTCCACATTCACAGGCAACTTCAGCGCCACAGCCGTTTTCAGATAGCCCTCAATGCAAAGGCTCTAGACGCAAATATTGGTGTGAGAGCTAATTCAATCAAGGAAACACTGCATGTTGGTGAAGAGCATATTGAAGAAGGATCAGCCGAGTAGTTCTTGTGGGAGAACAACTCCATTTGGCTCACTAACTTCACACACCATCAGGCTTCCAAGCAGCTCTCAAGGAAACTCAGTTTTCACACTCTATGCTTAGTGCCCTTTGAGTGCCTAGGACTGAAATGAAGCTTGGTGAGCATCCCACACAAACGAATGCTCCACATGCGGGTTTCACATGCCACCAACTCCACATTCACAGGCAACTTCAGCGCCACAGCCGTTTTCGGATAGGCCTCAATGCAAAGGCTCTAGACGCAAATATTGGTGTGAGAGCTAATTCAATCAAGGAAACACTGCATGTTGGTGAAGGGCATATTGAAGAAGGATCAGCCGAGTGGGTTCTTGTGGGAGAACAACTCCATTTGGCTCACTAACTTCACACACCATCAGGCTTCCAAGCAGCTCTCAAGAAAACTCAGTTTTCACACTCTATGCTTAGTGCCCTTTGAGTGCCTATGACTGAAATTAAACTTGGTGAGCATCCCACACAAACGAATGCTCCACATGCGGGTTTCACATGCCACCAACTCCACATTCACAGGCAACTTCAGTGCCACAGCCGCTTTCAGATAGCCCTCAATGCAAAGGCTCTAGACGCAAATATTGGTGTGAGAGCTAATTCAATCAAGGAAACACTGCATGTTGGTGAAGGGCATATTTAAAAAAGGATCACTAAAGTGGTCCTTGTGCGAGAACAACTCCATTTGGCTCACTAACTTCACACACCCATCAGGCTTCCAAGCAGCTCTCAAGGAAACTCAGTTTTCACACTCTATGCTTAGTGCCCTTTGTGTGCCTAGGACTGAAATGAAACTTGGTGAGCATCCCACACAAAAGCATGCTCCACATGCGGGTTTCACATGCCACCAACTCCACATTTTCACACAACTTCAGCGCCCACAGCCGTTTTCAGATAGCCCTCAATGCAAAGGCTCTAGACGCAAATATTGGTGTGAGAGCTAATTCAATCAAGGAAGCACTGCATCTTGCTGAAGGGCATATTGAAGAAGGATCAGCCGAGTGGTTCTTGTGGAGAACAACTCCATTTGGCTCACTAAATTCACACACCAACAGGCTTCCTAGCAGCTCTCAAGGAAACTCAGTTTTCACACTCTATGCTTAGTGCCGTTTGAGTGCATTATCTAGGAATGAACCTGGTAGAGCATCCCACACAAACGAATGCTCCACATGCGGGTTTCACATGCAACCAACTCCACATTCACAGGCAACTTCAGCGCCACAGCCGTTTTCACATAGCCCTCAATGCAAAGGTTCTAGACACAAATATTGCTGTGAGAGCTAATTCAATCAAGGAAACACTGCAAGTTGGTGAAGGGCATATTGAAGAAGAATCAGCCGAGTGGTTCTTGTGGGAGAACAACTCCATTTGGCTCACTAACTTCACACACCATCAGGCTTCCAAGCAGCTCTCAAGAAAACTCAGTTATCACACTCTATGCTTAGTGCCCTTTGAGTGCCTAGGACTGAAATGAAGCTTGGTGAGCATCCCACACAAACGAATGCTCCACATGCGGGTTTCACATGCCACCAACTCCACATTCACAGGCAACTTCAGTGCCACAGCCGCTTTCAGATAGCCCTCAATGCAAAGGCTCTAGACGCAAATATTGGTGTGAGAGCTAATTCAATCAAGGAAACACTGCATGTTGGTGAAGGGCATATTGAAGAAGGATCAGCCAAGTGGTCCTTGTGCGAGAACAACTCCATTTGGCTCACTAACTTCACACACCATCAGGCTTCCAAGCAGCTCTCAAGGAAACTCAGTTTTCACACTCTATGCTTAGTGCCCTTTGAGTGCATTATCTAGGAATGAATCCAGTAGAGCATCCCACACAAACGAATGCTCCACATGCGGGTTTCACATGCCACCAACTCCACATTCACAGGCAACTTCAGCGCCACAGCCGTTTTCAGATAGCCCTCAATGCAAAGGCTCTAGACGCAAATATTGGTGTGAGAGCTAATTCAATCAAGGAAACACTGCATGTTGGTGAAGAGCATATTGAAGAAGGATCAGCCGAGTGGTTCTTGTGGGAGACCAACTCCATTTGGCTCACTAACTTCACACACCATCAGGCTTCCAAGCAGCTCTCAAGGAAACTCAGTTTTCACACTCTATGCTTAGTGCCCTTTGAGTGCCTAGGACTG
Source organism: Ochotona princeps (assembly GCF_030435755.1). Taxonomy (NCBI): domain Eukaryota; kingdom Metazoa; phylum Chordata; class Mammalia; order Lagomorpha; family Ochotonidae; genus Ochotona; species Ochotona princeps. Next base: position 16,015 of record NW_026696412.1, on the reverse strand, counting down.
AAATGAAGCTTGGTGAGCATCCCACACAAACGAATGCTCCACATGCGGGTTTCACATGCCACCAACTCCACATTCACAGGCAACTTCAGCGCCACAGCCGTTTTCAGATAGGCCTCAATGCAAAGGCTCTAGACGCAAATATTGGTGTGAGAGCTAATTCAATCAAGGAAACACTGCATGTTGGTGAAGGGCATATTGAAGAAGGATCAGCCGAGTGGTTCTTGTGGGAGAACAACTCCATTTGGCTCACTAACTTCACACACCATCAGGCTTCCAAGCAGCTCTCAAGAAAACTCAGTTTTCACACTCTATGCTTAGTGCCCTTTGAGTGCCTATGACTGAAATTAAACTTGGTGAGCATCCCACACAAACGAATGCTCCACATGCGGGTTTCACATGCCACCAACTCCACATTCACAGGCAACTTCAGTGCCACAGCCGCTTTCAGATAGCCCTCAATGCAAAGGCTCTAGACGCAAATATTGGTGTGAGAGCTAATTCAATCAAGGAAACACTGCATGTTGGTGAAGGGCATATTTAAAAAAGGATCACTAAAGTGGTCCTTGTGCGAGAACAACTCCATTTGGCTCACTAACTTCACACACCATCAGGCTTCCAAGCAGCTCTCAAGGAAACTCAGTTTTCACACTCTATGCTTAGTGCCCATTCACTGCATTATCTAGGAATGAAGCTGGTAGAGCATCCCACACAAAAGAATGCTCCACATGCGGGTTTCACATGCCACCAACTCCACATTCACAGGCAACTTCAGCGGCACAGCCGTTTTCAGATAGCCCTCAATGCAAAGGCTCTAGACACAAATATTGGTGTGAGCTAATTCAATCAAGGAAACATTGCATGTTGGTGAAGGGCATATTGAAGAAGGATCAGCCGAGTGGTTCTTGTGGGAGACCAACTCCATTTGGCTCACTAACTTCACACACCATCAGGCTTCCAAGTAGCTCTCAAGGAAACTCAGTTTTCAGACTCTATGCTTAGTGCCGTTTGAGTGCATTATCTAGGAATGAACCTGGTAGAGCATCCCACACAAACGAATGCTCCACATGCGGGTTTCACATGCCACCAACTCCACATTCACAGGCAACTTCAGCGGCACAGCCGCTTTCAGATAGCCCTCAATGCAAAGGCTCTAGACGCAAATATTGGTGTGAGAGCTAATTCAATCAAGGAAACACTGCATGTTGGTGAAGGGCATATTGAAGAAGGATCAGCCGAGTGGTTCTTGTGGGAGAACAACTCCATTTGGCTCACTAACTTCACACACCATCAGGCTTCCAAGCAGCTCTCAAGAAAACTCAGTTTTCACACTCTATGCTTAGTGCCCTTTGAGTGCATTATCTAGGAATGAATCTAGTAGAGCATCACACACAAACGAATGCTCCACATGCGGGTTTCACATGCCACCAACTCCACATTCACAGGCAACTTCAGCGCCACAGCCGTTTTCAGATAGCCCTCAATGCAAAGGCTCTAGACGCAAATATTGGTGTGAGAGCTAATTCAATCAAGGAAACACTGCATGTTGGTGAAGGGCATATTGAAGAAGGAACAGCCAAGTGGTTCTTGTGGGAGAACAACTCCATTTGGCTCACTAACTTCACACACCATCAGGCTTCCAAGCAGCTCTCAAGGAAACTCAGTTTTCACACTCTATGCTTAGTGCCCTTTGTGTTCCTTGGATTGAAATGAAGCTTGGTGAGCATCCCACACAAACGAATGCTCCACATGCGGGTTCCACATGCCACCAACTCCACATTCTCATGCAACTTCAGTGCCACAGCCATTTTCAGATAGCCCTCAATGCAAAGCCTCTAGATGTAAATATTGGTGTGAGAGCTAATTCAATCAAGGAAACACTGCATGTTGGTGAAGGGCATATTGGAGAAGAATCAGCCGAGTGGTTCTTGTGGGAGAACAACTCCATTTGGCTCACTAACTTCACACACCATCAGGCTTCCAAGCAGCTCTCAAGGAAACTCAGTTTTCACACTCTATGCTTAGTGCCCTTTGAGTGCCTTGGATTGAAATGAAACTTGGTGAGCATCCCACACAAACGAATGCTCCACATGCGGGTTCCACATGCCACCAACTCCACATTCTCAGGCAACTTCAGTGCCACAGCCGTTTTCAGATAGCCCTCAATGCAAAGCCTCTAGATGTAAATATTGGTGTGAGAGCTAATTCAATCAAGGAAACACTGCATGTTGGTGAAGGGCATATTGAAGAAGAATCAGCCGAGTAGTTCTTGTGGGAGAACAACTCTATTTGGCTCACTAACTTCACACACCATCAGGCTTCCAAGCAGCTCTCAAGGAAACTCAGTTTTCACACTCTATGCTTAGTGCCCTTTGAGTGCATTATCTAGGAATGAACCTGGTAGAGCATCCCACACAAACGAATGCTCCACATGCGGGTTTCACATGCCACCAACTCCACATTCTCAGGCAACTTCAGTGCCACAGCCGCTTTCAGATAGCCCTCAATGCAAAGGCTCTAGACGCAAATATTGGTGTGAGAGCTAATTCAATCAAGGAAACACTGCATGTTGGTGAAGGGCATATTGAAGAAGGATCAGCCGAGTGGTTCTTGTGGGAGAACAACTCTATTTGGCTCACTAACTTCACACACCATCAGGCTTCCTAGCAGCTCTCAAGGAAACTCCATTTTCACACTCTATGCTTAGTGCCCTTTGAGTGCATTATCTAGGAATGAACCTGGTAGAGCATCCCACACAAACGAATGCTCCACATGCTGGTTTCACATGCCACCAACTCCACATTCTCAGGCAACTTCAGAGCCACAGCCGTTTTCAGATAGCCCTCAATGCAAAGGCTCTAGACGCAAATATTGGTGTGAGAGCTAATTCAATCAAGGAAACACTGCAGGTTGGTGAAGGGCATATTGAAGAAGAATCAGCCGAGTGGTCCTTGTGGGAGAACAACTCCATTTGGCTCACTAACTTCATACACCATCAGGCTTCCAAGCAGCTCTCAAGGAAACTCAGTTTTCACACTCTATGCTTAGTGCCCTTTGAGTGCCTAGGACTGAAATGAAGCTTGGTGAGCATCCCACACAAACGAATGCTCCACATGCGGGTTTCACATGCCACCAACTCCACATTCACAGGCAACTTCAGCGCCACAGCCGTTTTCAGATAGCCCTCAATGCAAAGGCTCTAGACGCAAATATTGGTGTGAGAGCTAATTCAATCAAGGAAACACTGCATGTTGGTGAAGGGCATATTGAAGAAGGATCAGCCGAGTGGTTCTTGTGGGAGAACAACTCCATTTGGCTCACTAACTTCACACACCATCAGGCTTCCAAGCAGCTCTCAAGAAAACTCAGTTTTCACACTCTATGCTTAGTGCCCTTTGAGTGCCTATGACTGAAATGAAGCTTGGTGAGCATCCCACACAAACGCATGCTCCACATGCGGGTTTCACATGCCACCAACTCCACATTCTCAGGCAACTTCAGTGCCACAGCCGCTTTCAGATAGCCCTCAATGCAAAGGCTCTAGACGCAAATATTGGTGTGAGAGCTAATTCAATCAAGGAAACACTGCATGTTGGTGAAGGGCATATTTAAAAAAGGATCACCCAAGTGGTCCTTGTGCGAGAAAAACTCCATTTGGCTCACTAACTTCACACACCATCAGGCTCCAAGCAGCTCTCAAGGAAACTCAGTTTTCACACTCTATGCTTAGTGCCCTTTGAGTGCCTTGGATTGAAATGAAACTTGGTGAGCATCCCACACAAACGAATGCTCCACATGCGGGTTCCACATGCCACCAACTCCACATTCTCAGGCAACTTCAGTGCCACAGCCGTTTTCAGATAGCCCTCAATGCAAAGCCTCTAGATGTAAATATTGGTGTGAGAGCTAATTCAATCAAGGAAACACTGCATGTTGGTGAAGGGCATATTGAAGAAGAATCAGCCGAGTAGTTCTTGTGGGAGAACAACTCTATTTGGCTCACTAACTTCACACACCATCAGGCTTCCAAGCAGCTCTCAAGGAAACTCAGTTTTCACACTCTATGCTTAGTGCCCTTTGAGTGCATTATCTAGGAATGAACCTGGTAGAGCATCCCACACAAACGAATGCTCCACATGCGGGTTTCACATGCCACCAACTCCACATTCTCAGGCAACTTCAGTGCCACAGCCGCTTTCAGATAGCCCTCAATGCAAAGGCTCTAGACGCAAATATTGGTGTGAGAGCTAATTCAATCAAGGAAACACTGCATGTTGGTGAAGGGCATATTGAAGAAGGATCAGCCGAGTGGTTCTTGTGGGAGAACAACTCTATATGGCTCACTAACTTCACACACCATCAGGCTTCCTAGCAGCTCTCAAGGAAACTCCATTTTCACACTCTATGCTTAGTGCCCTTTGAGTGCATTATGAAGGAATGAACCTGGTAGAGCATCCCACACAAACGAATGCTCCACATGCGGGTTTCACATGCCACCAACTCCACATTCTCAGGCAACTTCAGCGCCACAGCCGTTTTCAGATAGCCCTCAATGCAAAGGCTCTAGACGCAAATATTGGTGTGAGAGCTAATTCAATCAAGGAAACACTGCAGGTTGGTGAAGGGCATATTGAAGAAGAATCAGCCGAGTGGTCCTTGTGGGAGAACAACTCCATTTGGCTCACTAACTTCATACACCATCAGGCTTCCAAGCAGCTCTCAAGGAAACTCAGTTTTCACACTCTATGCTTAGTGCCCTTTGAGTGCCTAGGACTGAAATGAAGCTTGGTGAGCATCCCACACAAACGAATGCTCCACATGCGGGTTTCACATGCCACCAACTCCACATTCACAGGCAACTTCAGCGCCACAGCCGCTTTCAGATAGCCCTCAATGCAAAGGCTCTAGACGCAAATATTGGTGTGAGAGCTAATTCAATCAAGGAAACACTGCATGTTGGTGAAGGGCATACTGAAGAAGGATCACCCAAGTGGTCTTTGTGCGAGAAAAACTCCATTTGGCTCACTAACATCACACACCATCAGGCTCCAAGCAGCTCTCAAGGAAACTCAGTTTTCACACTCTATGCTTAGTGCCCCTTGTGTGCCAGGACTGAAATGAAACTTGGTGAGCATCCCACACAAACCAATGCTCCACATGCGGGTTTCACATGCCACCAACTCCACATTCACAGGCAACTTCAGCGCCACAGCCGTTTTCAGACAGCCCTCAATGCAAAGGCTCTAGATGCAAATATTGGTGTGAGAGCTAATTCATTCAAGGAAACACTTCATGTTGGTGAAGGGAATATTGAGGAAGGATCAACCAAGTGGTCCTTGTGGGAGAACAACTCCATTTGGCTCACTAACTTCACACACCATCAGGCTTCCAAGCAGCTCTCAAGGAAACTCAGTTTTCACACTCTATGCTTAGTGCCCTTTGTGTTCCTTGGATTGAAATGAAGCTTGGTGAGCATCCCACACAAACCAATGCTCCACATGCGGGTTCCACATGCCACCAACTCCACATTCACAGGCAACTTCAGTGCCACAGCCATTTTCAGATAGCCCTCAATGCAAAGCCTCTAGATGTAAATATTGGTGTGAGAGCTAATTCAATCAAGGAAACACTGCATGTTGGTGAAGGGCATATTGAAGAAGAATCAGCCGAGTGGTTCTTGTGGGAGAACAACTCCATTTGGCTCACTAACTTCACACACCATCAGGCTTCCAAGCAGCTCTCAAGGAAACTCAGTTTTCACACTCTATGCTTAGTGCCCTTTGAGTGCCTTGGAGTGAAATGAAACTTGGTGAGCATCCCACACAAACGAATGCTCCACATGCGGGTTCCACATGCCACCAACTCCACATTCTCAGGCAACTTCAGTGCCACAGCCGTTTTCAGATAGCCCTCAATGCAAAGCCTCTAGATGTAAATATTGGTGTGAGAGCTAATTCAATCAAGGAAACACTGCATGTTGGTGAAGGGCATATTGAAGAAGAATCAGCCGAGTAGTTCTTGTGGGAGAACAACTCCATTTGGCTCACTAACTTCACACACCATCAGGCTTCCAAGCAGCTCTCAAGGAAACTCCATTTTCACACTCTATGCTTAGTGCCCTTTGAGTGCATTATCTAGGAATGAACCTGGTAGAGCATCCCACACAAACGAATGCTCCACATGCTGGTTTCACATGCCACCAACTCCACATTCTCAGGCAACTTCAGCGCCACAGCCGTTTTCAGATAGCCTTCAATGCAAAGGCTCTAGACGCAAATATTGGTGTGAGAGCTAATTCAATCAAGGAAACACTGCAGGTTGGTGAAGGGCATATTGAAGAAGAATCAGCCGAGTGGTTGTTGTGGGAGAACAACTCCATTTGGCTCACTAACTTCACACACCATCAGGCTTCCAAGCAGCTCTCAAGGAAACTCAGTTTTCACACTCTATGCTTAGTGCCCTTTGAGTGCCTAGGACTGAAATGAAGCTTGGTGAGCATCCCACACAAACGAATGCTCCACATGCGGGTTTCACATGCCACCAACTCCACATTCACAGGCAACTTCAGCGCCACAGCCGTTTTCAGATAGCCCTCAATGCAAAGGCTCTAGACGCAAATATTGGTGTGAGAGCTAATTCAATCAAGGAAACACTGCATGTTGGTGAAGGGCATATTGAAGAAGGATCAGCCGAGTGGTTCTTGTGGGAGAACAACTCCATTTGGCTCACTAACTTCACACACCATCAGGCTTCCAAGCAGCTCTCAAGAAAACTCAGTTTTCACACTCTATGCTTAGTGCCCTTTGAGTGCCTATGACTGAAATTAAACTTGGTGAGCATCCCACACAAACGAATGCTCCACATGCGGGTTTCACATGCCACCAACTCCACATTCTCAGGCAACTTCAGTGCCACAGCCGCTTTCAGATAGCCCTCAATGCAAAGGCTCTAGACGCAAATATTGGTGTGAGAGCTAATTCAATCAAGGAAACACTGCATGTTGGTGAAGGGCATATTTAAAAAAGGATCACCCAAGTGGTCCTTGTGGGAGAACAACTCCATTTGGCTCACTAACTTCACACACCATCAGGCTTCCAAGCAGCTCTCAAGGAAACTCAGTTTTCACACTCTATGCTTAGAGCCCTTTGTGTGCCTTGGATTGAAATGAAGCTTGGTGAGCATCCCACACAAACGAATGCTCCACATGCGGGTTCCACATGCCACCAACTCCACATTCTCAGGCAACTTCAGTGCCAAAGCCATTTTCAGATAGCCCTCAATGCAAAGCCTCTAAATGTAAATATTGGTGTGAGAGCTAATTCAATCAAGGAAACACTGCATGTTGGTGAAGGGCATATTGAAGAAGAATCAGCCGAGTAGTTCTTGTGGGAGAACAACTCCATTTGGCTCACTAACTTCACACACCATCAGGCTTCCAAGCAGCTCTCAAGGAAACTCAGTTTTCACACTCTATGCTTAGTGCCCTTTGAGTGCATTATCTAGGAATGAACCTGGTAGAGCATCCCACACAAACGAATGCTCCACATGCGGGTTTCACATGCCACCAACTCCACATTCACAGGCAACTTCAGCGGCACAGCCGCTTTCAGATAGCCCTCAATGCAAGGGCTCTAGACGCAAATATTGGTGTGAGAGCTAATTCAATCAAGGAAACACTGCATGTTGGTGAAGGGCATATTGAAGAAGGATCAGCCGAGTGGTTCTTGTGGGAGAACAACTCCATTTGGCTCACTAACTTCACACACCATCAGGCTTCCAAGCAGCTCTCAAGGAAACTCAGTTTTCACACTCTATGCTTAGTGCCCTTTGAGTGCATTATCTAGGAATGAATATAGTAGAGCATCACACACAAACGAATGCTCCACATGCGTGTTTCACATGCCACCAACTCCACATTCACAGGCAACTTCAGCGCCACAGCCGTTTTCAGATAGCCCTCAATGCAAAGGCTCTAGACGCAAATATTGGTGTGAGAGCTAATTCAATCAAGGAAACACTGCATGTTGGTGAAGGGCATATTGAAGAAGGATCAGCCGAGTGGTTCTTGTGGGAGAACAACTCCATTTGGCTCACTAACTTCACACACCATCAGGCTTCCAAGCAGCTCTCAAGGAAACTCAGTTTTCACACTCTATGCTTAGTGCCCTTTGAGTGCCTAGGACTGAAATGAAGCTTGGTGAGCATCCCACACAAACGAATGCTCCACATGCGGGTTTCACATGCCACCAACTCCACATTCACAGGCAACTTCAGCGCCACAGCCGTTTTCAGATAGCCCTCAATGCAAAGGCTCTAGACGCAAATATTGGTGTGAGAGCTAATTCAATCAAGGAAACACTGCATGTTGGTGAAGGGCATATTGAAGAAGGAACAGCCGAGTGGTTCTTGTGGGAGACCAACTCCGTTTGGCTCACTAACTTCACACACCATCAGGCTTCCAAGCAGCTCTCAAGGAAACTCAGTTTTCACACTCTATGATTAGTGCCCTTTCACTGCATTATCTAGGATTGAATCTGGTAGAGCATCCCACACAAACGAATGCTCCACATGCGGGTTTCACATGCCACCAACTCCACATTCACAGGCAACTTCAGCGCCACAGCCGTTTTCAGACAGCCCTCAATGCAAAGGCTCTAGATGCAAATATTGGTGTGAGAGCTAATTCAATCAAGGAAACACTTCATGTTGGTGAAGGGAATATTGAGGAAGGATCAACCAAGTGGTCCTTGTGGGAGAACAACTCCATTTGGCTCACTAACTTCACACACCATCAGGCTTCCAAGCAGCTCTCAAGGAAACTCAGTTTTCACACTCTATGCTTAGTGCCCTTTGTGTTCCTTGGATTGAAATGAAGCTTGGTGAGCATCCCACACAAACGAATGCTCCACATGCGGGTTCCACATGCCACCAACTCCACATTCTCATGCAACTTCAGTGCCACAGCCATTTTCAGATAGCCCTCAATGCAAAGCCTCTAGATGTAAATATTGGTGTGAGAGCTAATTCAATCAAGGAAACACTGCATGTTGGTGAAGGGCATATTGAAGAAGAATCAGCCGAGTAGTTTTTGTGGGAGAACAACTCCATTTGGCTCACTAACTTCACACACCATCAGGCTTCCAAGCAGCTCTCAAGGAAACTCAGTTTTCACACTCTATGCTTAGTGCCCTTTGAGTGCATTATCTAGGAATGAACCTGGTAGAGCATCCCACACAAACGAATGCTCCACATGCGGGTTTCACATGCCACCAACTCCACATTCTCAGGCAACTTCAGCGCCACAGCCATTTTCAGATAGCCCTCAATGCAAAGGCTCTAGACGCAAATATTGGTGTGAGAGCTAATTCAATCAAGGAAACACTGCATGTTGGTGAAGGGCATATTGAAGAAGTATCAGCCGAGTGGTTCTTGTGGGAGAACAACTCTATTTGGCTCACTAACTTCACACACCATCAGGCTTCCAAGCAGCTCTCAAGGAAACTCAGTTTTCACACTCTATGCTTAGTGCCCTTTGTGTGCCTAGTACTGAAATGAAACTTGGTGAGCATCCCACACAAACGCATGCTCCACATGCGGGTTTCACATGCCACCAACTCCACATTCACAGGCAACTTCAGCGCCACAGCCGTTTTCAGATAGCCCTCAATGCAAAGGCTCTAGAAGCAAATATTGGTGTGAGAGCTAATTCAATCAAGGAAACACTGCATGTTGGTGAAGAGCATATTGAAGAAGGATCAGCCGAGTGGTTCTTGTGGGAGAACAACTCCATTTGGCTCACTAACTTCACACACCATCAGGCTTCCAAGCAGCTCTCAAGGAAACTCAGTTTTCACACTCTATGCTTAGTGCCCTTTGAGTGCATTATCTAGGAATGAACCTGGTAGAGCATCCCACACAAACGAATGCTCCACATGCGGGTTTCACATGCCACCAACTCCACATTCTCAGTCAACTTCAGCGCCACAGCCATTTTCAGATAGCCCTCAATGCAAAGGCTCTAGACGCAAATATTGGTGTGAGAGCTAATTCAATCAAGGAAACACTGCATGTTGGTGAAGGGCATATTGAAGAAGGATCAGCCGAGTGGTTCTTGTGGGAGAACAACTCTATTTGGCTCACTAACTTCACACACCATCAGGCTTCCTAGCAGCTCTCAAGGAAACTCAGTTTTCACACTCTATGCTTAGTGCCCTTTGAGTGCATTATCTAGGAATGAACCTGGTAGAGCATCCCACACAAACGAATGCTCCACATGCGGGTTTCACATGCCACCAACTCCACTTTCACAGGCAACTTCAGCGCCACAGCCATTTTCAGATAGCCCTCAATGCAAAGGCTCTAGACGCAAATATTGGTGTGAGAGCTAATTCAATCAAGGAAACACTGCAGGTTGGTGAAGGGCATATTGAAGAAGGATCAGCCGAGTGGTTCTTGTGGGAGAACAACTCCATTTGGTTCACTAACTTCACACACCATCAGGCTCCAAGCAGCTCTCAAGGAAACTCAGTTTTCACACTCTATGCTTAGTGCCCTTTGTGTGCCTAGGACTGAAATGAAACTTGGTGAGCATCCCACACAAACGCATGCTCCACATGCGGGATTCACATGCCACCAACTCCACATTTTCACACAACTTCAGCGCCACAGCCATTTTCATATAGCCCTCAATGCAAAGGCTCTAGACGCAAATATTGGTGTGAGAGCTAATTCAATCAAGGAAACACTGCATCTTGCTGAAGGGCATATTGAAGAAGGATCAGCCGAGTGGTTCTTGTGGGAGAACAACTCCATTTGGCTCACTAACTTCACACACCATCAGGCTTCCAAGCAGCTCTCAAGGAAACTCAGTTTTCACACTCTATGATTAGTGCCCTTTCACTGCATTATCTAGGAATGAACCTGGTAGAGCATCCCACACAAAAGAATGCTCCACATGCGGGTTTCACATGCCACCAACTCCACATTCACAGGCAACTTCAGCGCCACAGCCGTTTTCAGATAGCCCTCAATGCAAAGGCTCTAGAAGTAAATATTGGTGTGAGAGCTAATTCAATCAAGGAAACACTGCATGTTGGTGAAGAGCATATTGAAGAAGGATCAGCCGAGTGGTTCTTGTGGGAGAACAACTCCAGTTGGCTCACTAACTTCACACACCATCAGGCTTCCAAGCAGCTCTCAAGGACTCAGTTTTCACACTCTATGATTAGTGCCCTTTGAGTGCCTAGGAGTGAAATGAAGCTTGGTGAGCATGCCACACAAACGAATGCTCCACATGCGGGTTTCACATGCCACCAACTCCACATTCACAGGCAACTTCAGCGCCACAGCCGTTTTCAGATAGCCCTCAATGCAAAGGCTCTAGACGCAAATATTGGTGTGAGAGCTAATTCAATCAAGGAAACACTGCATGTTGGTGAAGGGCATATTGAAGAAGGATCAGCCGAGTGGTTCTTGTGGGAGAACAACTCCATTTGGCTCACTAACTTCACACACCATCAGGCTTCCAAGCAGCTCTCAAGGAAACTCAGTTTTCACACTCTATGCTTAGTGCCCTTTGAGTGCATTATCTAGGAATGAACCTGGTAGAGCATCCCACACAAATGAATGCTCCACATGCGGGTTTCACATGCCACCAACTCCACATTCACAGGCAACTTCAGCGCCACAGCCGTTTTCAGATAGCCCTCAATGCAAAGGCTCTAGACGCAAATATTGGTGTGAGAGCTAATTCAATCAAGGAAACACTGCATCTTGCTGAAGGGCATATTGAAGAAGGATCAGCCGAGTGGTTCTTGTGGGAGAACAACTCCATTTGGCTCACTAACTTCACACACCATCAGGCTTCCAAGCAGCTCTCAAGGAAACTCAGTTTTCACACTCTATGCTTAGTGCCCTTTGTGATCCTTGGATTGAAATGAAGCTTGGTGAGCATCCCACACAAACGAATGCTCCACATGCGGGTTCCACATGCCACCAACTCCACATTCTCATGCAACTTCAGTGCCACAGCCATTTTCAGATAGCCCTCAATGCAAAGCCTCTAGATGTAAATATTGGTGTGAGAGCTAATTCAATCAAGGAAACACTGCATGTTGGTGAAGGGCATATTGAAGAAGAATCAGCCGGGTAGTTTTTGTGGGAGAACAACTCCATTTGGCTCACTAACTTCACACACCATCAGGCTTCCAAGCAGCTCTCAAGGAAACTCAGTTTTCACACTCTATGCTTAGTGCCCTTTGAGTGCATTATCTAGGAATGAACCTGGTAGAGCATCCCACACAAACGAATGCTCCACATGCGGGTTTCACATGCCACCAACTCCACATTCTCAGGCAACTTCAGCGCCACAGCCATTTTCAGATAGCCCTCAATGAAAAGGCTCTAGACGCAAATATTGGTGTGAGAGCTAATTCAATCAAGGAAACACTGCATGTTGGTGAAGGGCATATTGAAGAAGTATCAGCCGAGTGGTTCTTGTGGGAGAACAACTCTATTTGGCTCACTAACTTCACACACCATCAGGCTTCCAAGCAGCTCTCAAGGAAACTCAGTTTTCACACTCTATGCTTAGTGCCCTTTGTGTGCCTAGGACTGAAATGAAACTTGGTGAGCATCCCACACAAACGCATGCTCCACATGCGGGTTTCACATGCCACCAACTCCACATTCACAGGCAACTTCAGCGCCACAGCCGTTTTCAGATAGCCCTCAATGCAAAGGCTCTAGAAGCAAATATTGGTGTGAGAGCTAATTCAATCAAGGAAACACTGCATGTTGGTGAAGAGCATATTGAAGAAGGATCAGCCGAGTGGTTCTTGTGAGAGAACAACTCCATTTGGCTCACTAACTTCACACACCATCAGGCTTCCAAGCAGCTCTCAAGGAAACTCAGTTTTCACACTCTATGCTTAGTGCCCTTTGAGTGCATTATCTAGGAATGAACCTGGTAGAGCATCCCACACAAACGAATGCTCCACATGCGGGTTTCACATGCCACCAACTCCACATTCTCAGTCAACTTCAGCGCCACAGCCATTTTCAGATAGCCCTCAATGCAAAGGCTCTAGACGCAAATATTGGTGTGAGAGCTAATTCAATCAAGGAAACACTGCATGTTGGTGAAGGGCATATTAAAGAAGGATCAGCCGAGTGGTTCTTGTGGGAGAACAACTCTATTTGGCTCACTAACTTCACACACCATCAGGCTTCCTAGCAGCTCTCAAGGAAACTCAGTTTTCACACTCTATGCTTAGTGCCCTTTGAGTGCATTATCTAGGAATGAACCTGGTAGAGCATCCCACACAAACGAATGCTCCACATGCGGGTTTCACATGCCACCAACTCCACTTTCACAGGCAACTTCAGCGCCACAGCCGTTTTCAGATAGCCCTCAATGCAAAGGCTCTAGACGCAAATATTGGTGTGAGAGCTAATTCAATCAAGGAAACACTGCATGTTGGTGAAGGGCATATTGAAGAAGGATCAGCCGAGTGGTTCTTGTGGGAGAACAACTCCATTTGGTTCACTAACTTCACACACCATCAGGCTCCAAGCAGCTCTCAAGGAAACTCAGTTTTCACACTCTATGCTTAGTGCCCTTTGTGTGCCTAGGACTGAAATGAAACTTGGTGAGCATCCCACACAAACGCATGCTCCACATGCGGGATTCACATGCCACCAACTCCACATTTTCACACAACTTCAGCGCCACAGCCATTTTCATATAGCCCTCAATGCAAAGGCTCTAGACGCAAATATTGGTGTGAGAGCTAATTCAATCAAGGAAACACTGCATCTTGCTGAAGGGCATATTGAAGAAGGATCAGCCGAGTGGTTCTTGTGGGAGAACAACTCCATTTGGCTCACTAACTTCACACACCATCAGGCTTCCAAGCAGCTCTCAAGGAAACTCAGTTTTCACACTCTATGATTAGTGCCCTTTCACTGCATTATCTAGGAATGAACCTGGTAGAGCATCCCACACAAAAGAATGCTCCACATGCGGGTTTCACATGCCACCAACTCCACATTCACAGGCAACTTCAGCGCCACAGCCGTTTTCAGATAGCCCTCAATGCAAAGGCTCTAGAAGTAAATATTGGTGTGAGAGCTAATTCAATCAAGGAAACACTGCATGTTGGTGAAGAGCATATTGAAGAAGGATCAGCCGAGTGGTTCTTGTGGGAGAACAACTGCAGTTGGCTCACTAACTTCACACACCATCAGGCTTCCAAGCAGCTCTCAAGGACTCAGTTTTCACACTCTATGATTAGTGCCCTTTGAGTGCCTAGGACTGAAATGAAGCTTGGTGAGCATCCCACACAAACGAATGCTCCACATGCGGGTTTCACATGCCACCAACTCCACATTCACAGGCAACTTCAGCGCCACAGCCGTTTTCAGATAGCCCTCAATGCAAAGGCTCTAGACGCAAATATTGGTGTGAGAGCTAATTCAATCAAGGAAACACTGCATCTTGCTGAAGGGCATATTGAAGAAGGATCAGCCGAGTGGTTCTTGTGGGAGAACAACTCCATTTGGCTCACTAACTTCACACACCATCAGGCTTCCAAGCAGCTCTCAAGGAAACTCAGTTTTCACACTCTATGCTTAGTGCCCTTTGAGTGCCTAGGACTGAAATGAAGCTTGGTGAGCATCCCACACAAACGAATGCTCCACATGCGGGTTTCACATGCCACCAACTCCACATTCACAGGCAACTTCAGCGCCACAGCGTCTTTCAGATAGCCCTCAATGCAAAGGCTCTAGACGCAAATATTGGTGTGAGAGCTAATTCAATCAAGGAAACACTGCATGTTGGTGAAGGGCATATTGAAGAAGGATCAGCCGAGTGGTTCTTGTGGGAGAACAACTCCATTTGGCTCACTAACTTAACACACCATCAGGCTTCCAAGCAGCTCTCAAGGAAACTCAGTTTTCACACTCTATGCTTAGTGCCCTTTGAGTGCATTATCTAGGAATGAACCTGGTAGAGAATCCCACACAAATGAATGCTCCACATGCGGGTTTCACATGCCACCAACTCCACATTCACAGGCAACTTCAGCGCCACAGCCGTTTTCAGATAGCCCTCAATGCAAAGGCTCTAGACGCAAATATTGGTGTGAGAGCTAATTCAATCAAGGAAACACTGCATCTTGCTGAAGGGCATATTGAAGAAGGATCAGCCGAGTGGTTCTTGTGGGAGAACAACTCCATTTGGCTCACTAACTTCACACACCATCAGGCTTCCAAGCAGCTCTCAAGGAAACTCAGTTTTCACACTCTATGATTAGTGCCCTTTGAGTGCCTAGGACTGAAATGAAGCTTGGTGAGCATCCCACACAAACGAATGCTCCACATGCGGGTTTCACATGCCACCATCTCCACATTTTCACACAACTTCAGCGCCACAGCCGTTTTCAGATAGCCCTCAATGCAAAGGCTCTAGACGCAAATATTGGTGTGAGAGCTAATTCAATCAATGAAACACTGCATGTTGGTGAAGGGCATATTGAAGAAGGATCAACCGAGTGGTTCTTGTGGGAGAACAACTCCATTTGGCTCACTAACTTCACACACCATCAGGCTTCCAAGCAGCTCTCAAGGAAACTCAGCTTTCACACTCTATGCTTAGTGCCCTTTGAGTGCCTAGGACTGAAATGAAGCTTGGTGAGCATCCCACACAAACGAATGCTCCACATGCGGGTTTCACATGCCACCAACTCCACATTCACAGGCAACTTCAGCGCCACAGCCGTTTTCAGATAGCCCTCAACGCAAAGGCTCTAGACGCAAATATTGGTGTGAGAGCTAATTCAATCAAGGAAACACTGCATCTTGCTGAAGGGCATATTGAAGAAGGATCAACCAAGTGGTCCTTGTGCGAGAACAACTCCATTTGGCTCACTAACTTCACACACCATCAGGCTTCCAAGCAGCTCTCAAGAAAACTCAGTTTTCACACTCTATGCTTAGTGCCCTTTGAGTGCCTATG
>NW_026696411.1:0-33191 GCF_030435755.1 Ochotona princeps | reverse complement strand
GTGTGGGATGCTCTACCAGGTTCATTCCTAGATAATTCACTCAAAGGGCACTAAGCATAGAGTGTGAAAACTGAGTTTCCTTGAGAGCTGCTTGGAAGCCTGATGGTGTGTGAAGTGAGTGAGCCAAATGAAGTTGTTCTCCCACAAGAACCACTCGGCTGATCCTTCTTCAATATGCCCTTCACCAACATGCAGTGTTTCCTTGATTGAATTAGCTCTCATACCAATATTTGCGTCTAGAGCCTTTGCATTGAGTGCTATCTGAAAACGGCTGTGGCGCTGAAGTTGCCTGAGAATGTGGAGTTGGTGGCATGTGAAACCCGCATGTGGAGCATTCGTTTTTGTGGGATGCTCAACAAGCATCATTTCAGTCCTTGGTACTCAACGGGCACTAAGCATAGAGTGTGAAAACTGAGTTTCCTTGAGAGCTGCTTGGAAGCCTGATGGTGTGTGAAGTTAGTGAGCCAAATGGAGTTGTTCTCCCACAAGAACCACTCGGCTGATCCTTCTTCAATATGCCCTTCACCAACATGCAGTGTTTCCTTGATTGAATTAGCTCTCACAGCAATATTTGCATCTAGAGCCTTTGCATTGAGGGCTGTCTGAAAACGGCTGTGGCGCTGAAGTTGCCTGTGAATGTGGAGTTGGTTTCATGTGAAACCTGCATGTGGAGCATTCGTTTGTGTGGGATGCTCTACCAGGATCATTCCTAGATAATGCACTCAAAGGGCACTAAGCATAGAGTGTGAAAACTGAGTTTCCTTGAGAGCTGCTTGGAAGCCTGATGGTGTGTGAAGTTAGTGAGCCAAATGGAGTTGTTCTCCCACAAGAACCACTCGGCTGATCCTTCTTCAATATGCCCTTCACCAACATGCAGTGTTTCCTTGATTGAATTATCTCTCACACCAATATGTGCGTCTAGAGCCTTTGCATTGAGGGCTATCTGAAAACGGCTGTGGCGCTGAAGTTGCATGAGAATGTGGAGTTGGTGGCATGTGAAACCCGCATGTGGAGCATTCGTTTGTGTGGGATGCTCTTCCAGGTTCATTCCTAGATAATGCACTCAAAAGGCACTAAGCATAGAGTGTGAAAACTGAGTTTCCTTGAGAGCTGCTTGGAAGCCTGATGGTGTGTGAAGTTAGTGAGCCAAATGGAGTTGTTCTCCCACAAGAACCACTCGGCTGATCCTTCTTCAATATGCCCTTCACCAACATGCAGTGTTTCCTTGATTGAATTAGCTCTCACACCAATATTTGCGTCTAGAGCCTTTGCGTTGAGGGCTATCTGAAAACGGCTGTGGCGCTGAAGTTGCCTGTGAATGTGGAGTTGGTGACATGTGAAACCCGCATGTGGAGCATTCGTTTGTGTGGGATGCTCACCAAGGTTCATTTCAGTCCTAGGCACTCAAATGGCACTAAGCATAGAGTGTGAAAACTGAGTTTCCTTGAGAGCTTCTTGGAAGCCTGATGGTGTGTGAAGTTAGTGAGCCAAATGGAGTTGTTCTCCCACAAGAACCACTCGGCTGATCCTTCTTCAATATGCCCTTCACCAACATGCAGTGTTTCCTTGATTGAATTAGCTCTCACACCAATATTTGCGTCTAGAGCCTTTGCATTGAGGGCTATCTGAAAACGGCTGTGGCGCTGAAGTTGCCTGTGAATGTGGAGTTGGTGGCATGTGAAACCCGCATGTGGAGCATTCGTTTGTGTGGGATGCTCTACCAGGTTCATTCCTAGATAATGCACTCAAAAGGCACTAAGCATAGAGTGTGAAAACTGAGTTTCCTTGAGAGCTGCTTGGAAGCCTGATGGTGTGTGAAGTTAGTGAGCCAAATGGAGTTGTTCTCCCACAAGAACCACTCGGCTGATCCTTCTTCAATATGCCCTTCACCAACATGCAGTCTTTCCTTGATTGAATTATCTCTCACACCAATATTTGCGTCTAGAGCCTTTGCATTGAGGGCTATCTGAAAACGGCTGTGGCGCTGAAGTTGCATGAGAATGTGGAGTTGGTGGCATGTGAAACCCGCATGTGGAGCATTCGTTTGTGTGGGATGCTCTTCCAGGTTCATTCCTAGATAATGGACTCAAAAGGCACTAAGCATAGAGTGTGAAAACTGAGTTTCCTTGAGAGCTGCTTGGAAGCCTGATGGTGTGTGAAGTTAGTGAGCCAAATGGAGTTGTTCTCCCACAAGAACCACTCGGCTGATCCTTCTTCAATATGCCCTTCACCAACATGCAGTGTTTCCTTGATTGAATTAGCTCTCACACCAATATTTGCGTCTAGAGCCTTTGCATTGAGGGCTATCTGAAATCGGCTGTGGCGCTGAAGTTGCCTGTGAATGTGGAGTTGGTGACATGTGAAACCCGCATGTGGAGCATTCCTTTGTGTGGGATGCTCACCAAGCTTCATTTCAGTCCTAGGCACTCAAAGGGCACTAAGCATAGAGTGTGAAAACTGAGTTTCCTTGAGAGCTGCTTGGAAGCCTGATGGTGTGTGAAGTTAGTGAGCCAAATGGAGTTGTTCTCCCACAAGAACCACTCGGCTGATCCTTCTTCAATATGCCCTTCACCAACATGCAGTGTTTCCTTGATTGAATTAGCTCTCACACCAATATTTGCGTCTAGAGCCTTTGCATTGAGGGCTATCTGAAAACGGCTGTGGCGCTGAAGTTGCCTATGAATGTGGAGTTGGTGGCATGTGAAACCCGCATGTGGAGCATTCGTTTGTGTGGGATGCTCTACCAGGTTCATTGCTTGATAATGCACTCAAAAGGCACTAAGCATAGAGTGTGAAAACTGAGTTTCCTTGAGAGCTGCTTGTAAGCCTGATGGTGTGTGAAGTTAGTGAGCCAAATGGAGTTGTTCTCCCAAAAGAACCACTCGGCTGATCCTTCTTCAATATGCCCTTCACCAACATGCAGTGTTTCCTTGATTGAATTAGCTCTCACACCAATATTTGCGTCTAGAGCCTTTGCATTGAGGGCTATCTGAAAACGGCTGTGGCGCTGAAGTTGCCTGAGAATGTGGAGTTGGTGGCATGTGAAACCCGCATGTGGAGCATTCGTTTGTGTGGGATGCTCTACCAGGTTCATTTCAGTCCTAGGCACTCAAAGGGCACTAAGCATAGAGTGTGAAAACTGAGTTTCCTTGAGAGCTGCTTGGAAGCCTGATGGTGTGTGAAGTTAGTGAGCCAAATGGAGTTGTTCTCCCACAAGAACCACTCGGCTGATCCTTCTTCAATATGCCCTTCACCAACATGCAGTGTTTCCTTGATTGAATTAGCTCTCACACCAATATTTGCGTCTAGAGCCTTTGCATTGAGGGCTATCTGAAATCGGCTGTGGCGCTGAAGTTGCCTGTGAATGTGGAGTTGGTGACATGTGAAACCCGCATGTGGAGCATTCGTTTGTGTGGGATGCTCACCAAGCTTCATTTCAGTCCTAGGCACTCAAAGGGCACTAAGCATAGAGTGTGAAAACTGAGTTTCCTTGAGAGCTGCTTGGAAGCCTGATGGTGTGTGAAGTTAGTGAGCCAAATGGAGTTGTTCTCCCACAAGAACCACTCGGCTGATCCTTCTTCAATATGCCCTTCACCAACATGCAGTGTTTCCTTGATTGAATTAGCTCTCACACCAATATTTGCGTCTAGAGCCTTTGCATTGAGGGCTATCTGAAAACGGCTGTGGCGCTGAAGTTGCCTATGAATGTGGAGTTGGTGGCATGTGAAACCCGCATGTGGAGCATTCGTTTGTGTGGGATGCTCTACCAGGTTCATTGCTTGATAATGCACTCAAAAGGCACTAAGCATAGAGTGTGAAAACTGAGTTTCCTTGAGAGCTGCTTGTAAGCCTGATGGTGTGTGAAGTTAGTGAGCCAAATGGAGTTGTTCTCCCAAAAGAACCACTCGGCTGATCCTTCTTCAATATGCCCTTCACCAACATGCAGTGTTTCCTTGATTGAATTAGCTCTCACACCAATATTTGCGTCTAGAGCCTTTGCATTGAGGGCTATCTGAAAACGGCTGTGGAGCTGAAGTTGCCTGAGAATGTGGAGTTGGTGGCATGTGAAACCCGCATGTGGAGCATTCGTTTGTGTGGGATGCTCTACCAGGTTCATTTCAGTCCTAGGCACTCAAAGGGCACTAAGCATAGAGTGTGAAAACTGAGTTTCCTTGAGAGCTGCTTGGAAGCCTGATGGTGTGTGAAGTTAGTGAGCCAAATAGAGTTGTTCTCCCACAAGAACCATTCAGCTGATCCTTCTTCAATATGCCCTTCACCAACATGCAGTGTTTCCTTGATTGAATTAGCTCTCACACCAATATTTGCGTCTAGAGCCTTTGCATTGAGGGCTATCTGAAAACGGCTGTGGCGCTGAAGTTGCCTGTGAATGTGGAGTTGGTGGCATGTGAAACCTGCATGTGGAGCATTCGTTTGTATGCGATGCTCACCAAGCTTCATTTCAGTCCTAGGTACTCAAAGTGCACTAAGCATAGAGTGTGAAAACTGAGTTTCCTTGAGAGCTGCTTGGAAGCCTGATGGTGTGTGAAGTTAGTGAGCCAAATGGAGTTGTTCTCCCACAAGAACCACTCGGCTGATCCATCTTCAAAATGCCCTTCACGAACATGCAGTGTTTCCTTGCTTGAATTAGCTCTCATACCAATATTTGCTTCTAGAACCTTTGCATTGAGGGCTATCTGAAAACGGCTGTGGCGCTGAAGTTGCCTGTGAATGTGGAGTTGGTGGCATGTGAAACCCGCATGTGGAGCATTCCTTTGTGTGCGATGCTCACCAAGTTCATTTCAGTCCTAGGCATTCAAAGGGCACTAAGCATAGAGTGTGAAAACTGAGTTTCCTTGAGAGCTGCTTGGAAGCCTGATGGTGTGTGAAGTTAGTGAGCCAAATGGAGTTGTTCTCCCACAAGAACCACTCGGCTGATCCTTCTTCAATATGCCCAACACCAACATGCAGTGTTTCCTTGATTGAATTAGCTCTCACACCAATATTTGTGTCTAGAGCCTTTGCATTGAGGGCTATCTGAAAACGGCTGTGGCGCTGATGTTGCCTGTGAATGTGGAGTTGGTGGCATGTGAAACCCGCATGTGGAGCATTCGTTTGTGTGAGATGCTCTACCAGGTTCATTCCTAGATAATGCACTCAAAAGGCACTAAGCATAGAGTGTGAAAACTGAGTTTCCTTGAGAGCTGCTTGGAAGCCTGATGGTGTGTGAAGTTAGTGAGCCAAATGGAGTTGTTCTCCCACAAGAAGCACTCGGCTGATCCTTCTTCAAAATGCCCTTCACCAACATGCAGTGTTTCCTTGATTGAATTAGCTCTCACACCAATATTTGCTTCTAGAGCCTTTGCATTGAGGGCTATCTGAAAACGGCTGTGGCGCTGAAGTTGCCTGTGAATGTGGAGTTGGTGGAATGTGAAACCCGCATGTGGAGCATTCGCTTGTGTGGGATGCTCTACCAGGTTCATTTCAGTCCTAGGCACTCAAAGGCACTAAGCATAGAGTGTGAAAAATGAGTTTCCTTGAGAGCTGCTTGGAAGCCTGATGGTGTGTGAAGTTAGTGAGCCAAATGGAGTTGTTCTCCCACAAGAACCACTCGGCTGATCCTTCTTCAATATGCCCTTCACCAACATGCAGTGTTTCCTTGATTGAATTAGCTCTCACACCAATATTTGCGTCTAGAGCCTTTGCATTGAGGGCTATCTGAAAATGGCTGTGGCGCTGAAGTTGCCTGTGAATGTGGAGTTGGTGGCATGTGAAACCCGCATGTGGAGCATTCGTTTGTGTGGGATGCTCTACCAGGTTCATTCCTAGATAATGCACTCAAAGGGCACTAAGCATAGAGTGTGAAAACTGAGTTTCCTTGAGAGCTGCTTGGAAGCCTGATGGTGTGTGAAGTTAGTGAGCCAAATGGAGTTGTTCTCCCACAAAAAACCACTCGGCTGATCCTTCTTCAATATGCGCTTCACCAACATGCAGTGTTTCCTTGATTGAATTAGCTCTCACACCAATATTTGCGTCTAGAGCCTTTGCATTGAGGGCTATCTGAAAACGGCTGTGGCGCTGAAGTTGCCTGTGAATGTGGAGTTGGTGGCATGTGAAACCCGCATGTGGAGCATTCGTTTGTGTGGGATGCTGACCAAGCTTCATTTCAGTCCTAGGCACACAAATAGCACTAAGCATAGAGTGTGAAAACTGAGTTTCCTTGAGAGCTGCTTGGAAGCCTGATGGTGTGTGATGTTAGTGAGCCAAATGGAGTTGTTCTCCCACAAGAACCACTCGGCTGATCCTTCTTCAATATGCCCTTCACCAACATGCAGTGTTTCCTTGATTGAATTAGCTCTCACACCAATATTTGCGTCTAGAGCCTTTGCATTGAGGGCTATCTGAAAATGGCTGTGGCGCTGAAGTTGCCTGTGAATGTGGAGTTGGTGGCATGTGAAACCCGCATGTGGAGCATTCGTTTGTGTGGGATGCTGACCAAGCTTCATTTCAGTCCTAGGCACACAAAGAGCACTAAGCATAGAGTGTGAAAACTGAGTTTCCTTGAGAGCTGCTTGGAAGCCTGATGGTGTGTGAAGTTAGTGAGCCAAATGGAGTTGTTCTCCCACAAGAACCACTCGGCTGATTCTTCTTCAATATGCCCTTCACCAACATGCAGTGTTTCCTTGATTGAATTAGCTCTCACACCAATATTTGCTTCTAGAGCCTTTGCATTGAGTGCTATCTGAAAACGGCTGTGGCGCTGAAGTTGCCTGTGAATGTGGAGTTGGTGGCATGTGAAACCCGCATGTGGAGCATTCGTTTGTGTGGGATGCTCTACCAGCTTCATTCCTAGATAATGCACTCAAAGGGCACTAAGCATAGAGTGTGAAATCTGAGTTTCCTTGAGAGCTGCTTGGAAGCCTGATGGTGTGTGAAGTTAGTGAGCCAAATGGAGTTGTTCTCCCACAAGAACCACTCGGCTGATTCTTCTTCAATATGCCCTTCACCAACATGCAGTGTTTCCTTGATTGAATTAGCTCTCACACCAATATTTGCGTCTAGAGCCTTTGCATTGAGGGCTATCTGAAAACGGCTGTGGCGCTGAAGTTGCCTGTGAATGTGGAGTTGGTGGCATGTGAAACCCGCATGTGGAGCATTCGTTTGTGTGGGATGCTCTCCCAGGTTCATTCCTAGATAATGCACTCAAAGGGCACTAAACATAGAGTGTGAAAACTGAGTTTCCTTGAGAGCTGCTTGGAAGCCTGATGGTGTGTGAAGTTAGTGAGCCAAATGGAGTTGTTCTCCCACAAGAACCACTCGGCTGATCCTTCTTCAATATGCCCTTCACCAACATGCAGTGTTTCCTTGATTGAATTAGCTCTCACACAAACATTGGCGTCTAGAGCCTTTGCATTGAGGGCTATCTGAAAATGGCTGTGGCGCTGAAGTTGCCTGTGATTGTGGAGTTGGTGGCATGTGAAACCCGCATGTGGAGCATTCGTTTGTGTGGGATGCTCTACCAGGTTCATTCCTAGATAATGCACTCAAAGGGCACTAAGCATAGAGTGTGAAAACTGAGTTTCCTTGAGAGCTGCTTGGAAGCCTGATGGTGTGTGAAGTTAGTGAGCCAAATGGAGTTGTTCTCCCACAAGAACCACTCGGCTGATCCTTCTTCAATATGCCCTTCACCAACATGCAGTGTTTCCTTGATTGAATTAGCTCTCACACCAATATTTGCGTCTAGAGCCTTTGCATTGAGGGCTATCTGAAAACGGCTGTGGCGCTGAAGTTGCCTGTGAAAGTGGAGTTGTTGGCATGTGAAACCCGCATGTGGAGCATTCGTTTTTGTGGGATGCTGACCAAGCTTCATTTCAGTCCTAGGCACACAAAGAGCACTAAGCATAGAGTGTGAAAACTGAGTTTCCTTGAGAGCTGCTTGGAAGCCTGATGGTGTGTGATGTTAGTGAGCCAAATGGAGTTGTTCTCCCACAAGAACCACTCGGCTGATCCTTCTTCAATATGCCCTTCACCAACATGCAGTGTTTCCTTGATTGAATTAGCTCTCACACCAATATTTGCGTCTAGAGCCTTTGCATTGAGGGCTATCTGAAAATGGCTGTGGCGCTGAAGTTGCCTGTGAATGTGGAGTTGGTGGCATGTGAAACCCGCATGTGGAGCATTCGTTTGTGTGGGATGCTGACCAAGCTTCATTTCAGTCCTAGGAACACAAAGAGCACTAAGCATAGAGTGTGAAAACTGAGTTTCCTTGAGAGCTGCTTGGAAGCCTGATGGTGTGTGAAGTTAGTGAGCCAAATGGAGTTGTTCTCCCACAAGAACCACTCGGCTGATCCTTCTTCAATATGCCCTTCACCAACATGCAGTGTTTCCTTGATTGAATTAGCTCTCACACCAATATTTGCGTCTAGAGCCTTTGCATTGAGGGCTATCTGAAAACGGCTGTGGCGCTGAAGTTGCCTATGAATGTGGAGTTGGTGGCATGTGAAACCCGCATGTGGAGCATTCGTTTGTGTGGGATGCTCTACCAGGTTCATTGCTTGATAATGCACTCAAAAGGCACTAAGCATAGAGTGTGAAAACTGAGTTTCCTTGAGAGCTGCTTGGAAGCCTGATGGTGTGTGAAGTTAGTGAGCCAAATGGAGTTGTTCTCCCAAAAGAACCACTCGGCTGATCCTTCTTCAATATGCCCTTCACCAACATGCAGTGTTTCCTTGATTGAATTAGCTCTCACACCAATATTTGCGTCTAGAGCCTTTGCATTGAGGGCTATCTGAAAACGGCTGTGGAGCTGAAGTTGCCTGAGAATGTGGAGTTGGTGGCATGTGAAACCCGCATGTGGAGCATTCGTTTGTGTGGGATGCTCTACCAGGTTCATTTCAGTCCTAGGCACTCAAAGGGCACTAAGCATAGAGTGTGAAAACTGAGTTTCCTTGAGAGCTGCTTGGAAGCCTGATGGTGTGTGAAGTTAGTGAGCCAAATAGAGTTGTTCTCCCACAAGAACCATTCAGCTGATCCTTCTTCAATATGCCCTTCACCAACATGCAGTGTTTCCTTGATTGAATTAGCTCTCACACCAATATTTGCGTCTAGAGCCTTTGCATTGAGGGCTATCTGAAAACGGCTGTGGCGCTGAAGTTGCCTGTGAATGTGGAGTTGGTGGCATGTGAAACCTGCATGTGGAGCATTCGTTTGTATGCGATGCTCACCAAGCTTCATTTCAGTCCTAGGTACTCAAAGTGCACTAAGCATAGAGTGTGAAAACTGAGTTTCCTTGAGAGCTGCTTGGAAGCCTGATGGTGTGTGAAGTTAGTGAGCCAAATGGAGTTGTTCTCCCACAAGAACCACTCGGCTGATCCATCTTCAAAATGCCCTTCACGAACATGCAGTGTTTCCTTGCTTGAATTAGCTCTCATACCAATATTTGCTTCTAGAACCTTTGCATTGAGGGCTATCTGAAAACGGCTGTGGCGCTGAAGTTGCCTGTGAATGTGGAGTTGGTGGCATGTGAAACCCGCATGTGGAGCATTCCTTTGTGTGCGATGCTCACCAAGTTCATTTCAGTCCTAGGCATTCAAAGGGCACTAAGCATAGAGTGTGAAAACTGAGTTTCCTTGAGAGCTGCTTGGAAGCCTGATGGTGTGTGAAGTTAGTGAGCCAAATGGAGTTGTTCTCCCACAAGAACCACTCGGCTGATCCTTCTTCAATATGCCCAACACCAACATGCAGTGTTTCCTTGATTGAATTAGCTCTCACACCAATATTTGTGTCTAGAGCCTTTGCATTGAGGGCTATCTGAAAACGGCTGTGGCGCTGAAGTTGCCTGTGAATGTGGAGTTGGTGGCATGTGAAACCCGCATGTGGAGCATTCGTTTGTGTGAGATGCTCTACCAGGTTCATTCCTAGATAATGCACTCAAAAGGCACTAAGCATAGAGTGTGAAAACTGAGTTTCCTTGAGAGCTGCTTGGAAGCCTGATGGTGTGTGAAGTTAGTGAGCCAAATGGAGTTGTTCTCCCACAAGAAGCACTCGGCTGATCCTTCTTCAAAATGCCCTTCACCAACATGCAGTGTTTCCTTGATTGAATTAGCTCTCACACCAATATTTGCTTCTAGAGCCTTTGCATTGAGGGCTATCTGAAAACGGCTGTGGCGCTGAAGTTGCCTGTGAATGTGGAGTTGGTGGAATGTGAAACCCGCATGTGGAGCATTCGCTTGTGTGGGATGCTCTACCAGGTTCATTTCAGTCCTAGGCACTCAAAGGCACTAAGCATAGAGTGTGAAAAATGAGTTTCCTTGAGAGCTGCTTGGAAGCCTGATGGTGTGTGAAGTTAGTGAGCCAAATGGAGTTGTTCTCCCACAAGAACCACTCGGCTGATCCTTCTTCAATATGCCCTTCACCAACATGCAGTGTTTCCTTGATTGAATTAGCTCTCACACCAATATTTGCGTCTAGAGCCTTTGCATTGAGGGCTATCTGAAAATGGCTGTGGCGCTGAAGTTGCCTGTGAATGTGGAGTTGGTGGCATGTGAAACCCGCATGTGGAGCATTCGTTTGTGTGGGATGCTCTACCAGGTTCATTCCTAGATAATGCACTCAAAGGGCACTAAGCATAGAGTGTGAAAACTGAGTTTCCTTGAGAGCTGCTTGGAAGCCTGATGGTGTGTGAAGTTAGTGAGCCAAATGGAGTTGTTCTCCCACAAAAAACCACTCGGCTGATCCTTCTTCAATATGCGCTTCACCAACATGCAGTGTTTCCTTGATTGAATTAGCTCTCACACCAATATTTGCGTCTAGAGCCTTTGCATTGAGGGCTATCTGAAAACGGCTGTGGCGCTGAAGTTGCCTGTGAATGTGGAGTTGGTGGCATGTGAAACCCGCATGTGGAGCATTCGTTTGTGTGGGATGCTGACCAAGCTTCATTTCAGTCCTAGGCACACAAATAGCACTAAGCATAGAGTGTGAAAACTGAGTTTCCTTGAGAGCTGCTTGGAAGCCTGATGGTGTGTGATGTTAGTGAGCCAAATGGAGTTGTTCTCCCACAAGAACCACTCGGCTGATCCTTCTTCAATATGCCCTTCACCAACATGCAGTGTTTCCTTGATTGAATTAGCTCTCACACCAATATTTGCGTCTAGAGCCTTTGCATTGAGGGCTATCTGAAAATGGCTGTGGCGCTGAAGTTGCCTGTGAATGTGGAGTTGGTGGCATGTGAAACCCGCATGTGGAGCATTCGTTTGTGTGGGATGCTGACCAAGCTTCATTTCAGTCCTAGGCACACAAAGAGCACTAAGCATAGAGTGTGAAAACTGAGTTTCCTTGAGAGCTGCTTGGAAGCCTGATGGTGTGTGAAGTTAGTGAGCCAAATGGAGTTGTTCTCCCACAAGAACCACTCGGCTGATTCTTCTTCAATATGCCCTTCACCAACATGCAGTGTTTCCTTGATTGAATTAGCTCTCACACCAATATTTGCTTCTAGAGCCTTTGCATTGAGTGCTATCTGAAAACGGCTGTGGCGCTGAAGTTGCCTGTGAATGTGGAGTTGGTGGCATGTGAAACCCGCATGTGGAGCATTCGTTTGTGTGGGATGCTCTACCAGCTTCATTCCTAGATAATGCACTCAAAGGGCACTAAGCATAGAGTGTGAAATCTGAGTTTCCTTGAGAGCTGCTTGGAAGCCTGATGGTGTGTGAAGTTAGTGAGCCAAATGGAGTTGTTCTCCCACAAGAACCACTCGGCTGATTCTTCTTCAATATGCCCTTCACCAACATGCAGTGTTTCCTTGATTGAATTAGCTCTCACACCAATATTTGCGTCTAGAGCCTTTGCATTGAGGGCTATCTGAAAACGGCTGTGGCGCTGAAGTTGCCTGTGAATGTGGAGTTGGTGGCATGTGAAACCCGCATGTGGAGCATTCGTTTGTGTGGGATGCTCTCCCAGGTTCATTCCTAGATAATGCACTCAAAGGGCACTAAACATAGAGTGTGAAAACTGAGTTTCCTTGAGAGCTGCTTGGAAGCCTGATGGTGTGTGAAGTTAGTGAGCCAAATGGAGTTGTTCTCCCACAAGAACCACTCGGCTGATCCTTCTTCAATATGCCCTTCACCAACATGCAGTGTTTCCTTGATTGAATTAGCTCTCACACAAACATTGGCGTCTAGAGCCTTTGCATTGAGGGCTATCTGAAAATGGCTGTGGCGCTGAAGTTGCCTGTGATTGTGGAGTTGGTGGCATGTGAAACCCGCATGTGGAGCATTCGTTTGTGTGGGATGCTCTACCAGGTTCATTCCTAGATAATGCACTCAAAGGGCACTAAGCATAGAGTGTGAAAACTGAGTTTCCTTGAGAGCTGCTTGGAAGCCTGATGGTGTGTGAAGTTAGTGAGCCAAATGGAGTTGTTCTCCCACAAGAACCACTCGGCTGATCCTTCTTCAATATGCCCTTCACCAACATGCAGTGTTTCCTTGATTGAATTAGCTCTCACACCAATATTTGCGTCTAGAGCCTTTGCATTGAGGGCTATCTGAAAACGGCTGTGGCGCTGAAGTTGCCTGTGAAAGTGGAGTTGTTGGCATGTGAAACCCGCATGTGGAGCATTCGTTTTTGTGGGATGCTGACCAAGCTTCATTTCAGTCCTAGGCACACAAAGAGCACTAAGCATAGAGTGTGAAAACTGAGTTTCCTTGAGAGCTGCTTGGAAGCCTGATGGTGTGTGATGTTAGTGAGCCAAATGGAGTTGTTCTCCCACAAGAACCACTCGGCTGATCCTTCTTCAATATGCCCTTCACCAACATGCAGTGTTTCCTTGATTGAATTAGCTCTCACACCAATATTTGCGTCTAGAGCCTTTGCATTGAGGGCTATCTGAAAATGGCTGTGGCGCTGAAGTTGCCTGTGAATGTGGAGTTGGTGGCATGTGAAACCCGCATGTGGAGCATTCGTTTGTGTGGGATGCTGACCAAGCTTCATTTCAGTCCTAGGAACACAAAGAGCACTAAGCATAGAGTGTGAAAACTGAGTTTCCTTGAGAGCTGCTTGGAAGCCTGATGGTGTGTGAAGTTAGTGAGCCAAATGGAGTTGTTCTCCCACAAGAACCACTCGGCTGATTCTTCTTCAATATGCCCTTCACCAACATGCAGTGTTTCCTTGATTGAATTAGCTCTCACACCAATATTTGCTTCTAGAGCCTTTGCTTTGAGGGCTATCTGAAAACGGCTGTGGCGCTGAAGTTGCCTGTGAATGTGGAGTTGGTGGCATGTGAAACCCGCATGTGGAGCATTCGTTTGTGTGGGATGCTCTCCCAGCTTCATTCCTAGATAATGCACTCAAAGGGCACTAAGCATAGAGTGTGAAATCTGAGTTTCCTTGAGAGCTGCTTGGAAGCCTGATGGTGTGTGAAGTTAGTGAGCCAAATGGAGTTGTTCTCCCACAAGAACCACTCGGCTGATTCTTCTTCAATATGCCCTTCACCAACATGCAGTGTTTCCTTGATTGAATTAGTTCTCACACCAATATTTGCGTCTAGAGCCTTTGCATTGAGGGCTATCTGAAAACGGCTGTGGCGCTGAAGTTGCCTGTGAATGTGGAGTTGGTGGCATATGAAACCCGCATGTGGAGCATTCGTTTGTGTGGATGCTCTACCAGGTTCATTCCTAGATAATGCACTCAAAGGGCACTAAGCATAGAGTGTGAAAACTGAGTTTCCTTGAGAGCTGCTTGGAAGCCTGATGGTGTGTGAAGTTAGTGAGCCAAATGGAGTTGTTCTCCCACAAGAACCACTCGGCTGATCCTTCTTCAATATGCCCTTCACCAACATGCAGTGTTTCCTTGATTGAATTAGCTCTCACACCAATATTTGCGTCTAGAGCCTTTGCATTGAGGGCTATCTGAAAATGGCTGTGGCGCTGAAGTTGCCTGTGAATGTGGAGTTGGTGGCATGTGAAACCCGCATGTGGAGCATTCGTTTGTGTGGGATGCTCTCCCAGCTTCATTCCTAGATAATGCACTCAAAGGGCACTAAACATAGAGTGTGAAAACTGAGTTTCCTTGAGAGCTGCTTGGAAGCCTGATGGTGTGTGAAGTTAGTGAGCCAAATGGAGTTGTTCTCCCACAAGAACCACTCGGCTGATCCTTCTTCAATATGCCCTTCACCAACATGCAGTGTTTCCTTGATTGAATTAGCTCTCACACCAATATTTGCGTCTAGAGCCTTTGCATTGAGGGCTATCTGAAAACGGCTGTGGCGCTGAAGTTGCCTGTGAATGTGGAGTTGGTGGCATGTGAAACCCGCATGTGGAGCATTCGTTTGTGTGGGATGCTCTACCAGGTTCATTCCTAGATAATGCACTCAAAGGGCACTAAGCATAGAGTGTGAAAACTGAGTTTCCTTGAGAGCTGCTTGGAAGCCTGATGGTGTGTGAAGTTAGTGAGCCAAATGGAGTTGTTCTCCCACAAAAAACCACTCGGCTGATCCTTCTTCAATATGCCCTTCACCAACATGCAGTGTTTCCTTGATTGAATTAGCTCTCACACCAATATTTGCGTCTAGAGCCTTTGCATTGAGGGCTATCTGAAAACGGCTGTGGCGCTGAAGTTGCCTGTGAATGTGGAGTTGGTGGCATGTGAAACCCGCATGTGGAGCATTCGTTTGTGTGGGATGCTGACCAAGCTTCATTTCAGTCCTAGGCACACAAAGAGCACTAAGCATAGATGAGTGTGAAAACTGAGTTTCCTTGAGAGCTGCTTGGAAGCCTGATGGTGTGTGATGTTAGTGAGCCAAATGGAGTTGTTCTCCCACAAGAACCACTCGGCTGATCCTTCTTCAATATGCCCTTCACCAACATGCAGTGTTTCCTTGATTGAATTAGCTCTCACACCAATATTTGCGTCTAGAGCCTTTGCATTGAGGGCTATCTGAAAATGGCTGTGGCGCTGAAGTTGCCTGTGAATGTGGAGTTGGTGGCATGTGAAACCCGCATGTGGAGCATTCGTTTGTGTGGGATGCTGACCAAGCTTCATTTCAGTCCTAGGCACACAAAGAGCACTAAGCATAGAGTGTGAAAACTGAGTTTCCTTGAGAGCTGCTTGGAAGCCTGATGGTGTGTGAAGTTAGTGAGCCAAATGGAGTTGTTCTCCCACAAGAACCACTCGGCTGATTCTTCTTCAATATGCCCTTCACCAACATGCAGTGTTTCCTTGATTGAATTAGCTCTCACACCAATATTTGCTTCTAGAGCCTTTGCTTTGAGGGCTATCTGAAAACGGCTGTGGCGCTGAAGTTGCCTGTGAATGTGGAGTTGCTGGCATGTGAAACCCGCATGTGGAGCATTCGTTTGTGTGGGATGCTGACCAAGCTTCATTTCAGTCCTAGGAACACAAAGAGCACTAAGCATAGAGTGTGAAAACTGAGTTTCCTTGAGAGCTGCTTGGAAGCCTGATGGTGTGTGAAGTTAGTGAGCCAAATGGAGTTGTTCTCCCACAAGAACCACTCGGCTGATTCTTCTTCAATATGCCCTTCACCAACATGCAGTGTTTCCTTGATTGAATTAGCTCTCACACCAATATTTGCGTCTAGAGCCTTTG
Source organism: Ochotona princeps (assembly GCF_030435755.1). Lineage (NCBI taxonomy): Eukaryota > Metazoa > Chordata > Mammalia > Lagomorpha > Ochotonidae > Ochotona > Ochotona princeps. The sequence continues at coordinate 17,597 of NW_026696411.1, read as the reverse complement.
CATTGAGGGCTATCTGAAAACGGCTGTGGCGCTGAAGTTGCCTGTGAATGTGGAGTTGGTGGCATGTGAAACCCGCATGTGGAGCATTCGTTTGTGTGGGATGCTCTACCAGGTTCATTCCTAGATAATGCACTCAAAGGGCACTAAGCATAGAGTGTGAAAACTGAGTTTCCTTGAGAGCTGCTTGGAAGCCTGATGGTGTGTGAAGTTAGTGAGCCAAATGGAGTTGTTCTCCCACAAAAAACCACTCGGCTGATCCTTCTTCAATATGCCCTTCACCAACATGCAGTGTTTCCTTGATTGAATTAGCTCTCACACCAATATTTGCGTTTAGAGCCTTTGCATTGAGGGCTATCTGAAAACGGCTGTGGCGCTGAAGTTGCTGTGAATGTGGAGTTGGTGGCATGTGAAACCCGCATGTGGAGCATTCGTTTGTGTGGGATGCTCTCCCAGCTTCATTCCTAGATAATGTACTCAAAGGGCACTAAACATAGAGTGTGAAAACTGAGTTTCCTTGAGAGCTGCTTGGAAGCCTGATGGTGTGTGAAGTTAGTGAGCCAAATGGAGTTGTTCTCCAACAAGAACCACTCGGCTGATCCTTCTTCAATATGCCCTTCACCAACATGCAGTGTTTCCTTGATTGAATTAGCTCTCACACCAATATTTGCGTCTAGAGCCTTTGCATTGAGGGCTATCTGAAAACGGCTGTGGCGCTGAAGTTGCCTGTGAATGTGGAGTTGGTGGCATGTGAAACCCGCATGTGGAGCATTCGTTTGTGTGGGATGCTCTACCAGGTTCATTCCTAGATAATGCACTCAAAGGGCACTAAGCATAGAGTGTGAAAACTGAGTTTCCTTGAGAGCTGCTTGGAAGCCTGATGGTGTGTGAAGTTAGTGAGCCAAATGGAGTTGTTCTCCCACAAGAACCACTCGGCTGATTCTTCTTCAATATGCCCTTCACCAACATGCAGTGTTTCCTTGATTGAATTAGCTCTCACACCAATATTTGCGTCTAGAGCCTTTGCATTGAGGGCTATCTGAAAACGGCTGTGGCGCTGAAGTTGCCTGTGAATGTGGAGTTGGTGGCATGTGAAACCCGCATGTGGAGCATTCGTTTGTGTGGGATGCTCTACCAGGTTCATTTCAGTCCTAGCCATACAAAGGGCACTAAGCATAGAGTGTGAAAACTGAGTTTCCTTGAGAGCTGCTTGGAAGCCTGATGGTGTGTGAAGTTAGTGAGCAAATGGAGTTGTTCTCCCACAAAAAACCACTCGGCTGATCCTTCTTCAATATGCCCTTCACCAACATGCAGTGTTTCCTTGATTGAATTAGCTCTCACACCAATATTTGCGTCTAGAGCCTTTGCATTGAGGGCTATCTGAAAACGGCTGTGGCGCTGAAGTTGCCTGTGAATGTGGAGTTGGTGGCATGTGAAACCCGCATGTGGAGCATTCGTTTGTGTGGGATGCTCTACCAGGTTCATTCAGTCCTAGCCGTACAAAGGGCACTAAGCATAGAGTGTGAAAATTGAGTTTCCTTGAGAGCTGCTTGGAAGCCTGATGGTGTGTGAAGTTAGTGAGCCAAATGGAGTTGTTCTCCCACAAGAAGCACTCGGCTGATACTTCTTCAATATGCCCTTCACCAACATGCAGTGTTTCCTTGATTGAATTAGCTCTCACACCAATATTTGCGTCTAGAGCCTTTGCATTGAGGGCTATCTGAAAACGGCTGTGGCGCTGAAGTTGCCTGTGAATGTGGAGTTGGTGGCATGTGAAACCCGCATGTGGAGCATTCGTTTGTGTGGGATGCTCTACCATGTTCATTCCTAGATAATGCACTCAAAGGGCACTAAACATAGAGTGTGAAAACTGAGTTTCCTTGAGAGCTGCTTGGAAGCCTGATGGTGTGTGAAGTTAGTGAGCCAAATGGAGTTGTTCTCCCACAAGAACCACTCGGCTGATCCTTCTTCAATATGGCCTTCACCAACATGCAGTGTTTCCTTGATTGAATTAGCTCTCACACCAATATTTGCGTCTAGAGCCTTTGCATTGAGGGCTATCTGAAAACGGCTGTGGCGCTGAAGTGCTGTGAATGTGGAGTTGGTGGCATGTGAAACCCGCATGTGGAGCATTCGTTTGTGTGGGATGCTGACGAAGCTTCATTTCAGTCCTAGGCACACAAAGAGCACTAAGCATAGAGTGTGAAAACTGAGTTTCCTTGAGAGCTGCTTGGAAGCCTGATGGTGTGTGAAGTTAGTGAGCCAAATGGAGTTGTTCTCCACAAGAACCACTCGGCTGATTCTTCTTCAATATGCCCTTCACCAACATGCAGTGTTTCCTTGATTGAATTAGCTCTCACACCAATATTTGCGTCTAGAGCCTTTGCATTGAGGGCTATCTGAAAACGGCTGTGGCGCTGAAGTTGCCTGTGAATGGAGTTGGTGGCATGTGAAACCCGCATGTGGAGCATTCGTTTGTGTGGGATGCTCTACCAGGTTCATTTCAGTCCTAGCCATACAAAGGGCACTAAGCATAGAGTGTGAAAACTGAGTTTCCTTGAGAGCTGCTTGGAAGCCTGATGGTGTGTGAAGTTAGTGAGCCAAATGGAGTTGTTCTCCCACAAGAGCCACTCGGCTGATCCTTCTTCAATATGCCCTTCACCAACATGCAGTGTTTCCTTGATTGAATTAGCTCTCACATCAATATTGGCGTCTAGAGCCTTTGCATTGAGGGCTATCTGAAAACGGCTGTGGCGCTGAAGTTGCCTGTGAATGTGGAGTTGGTGGCATGTGAAACCCGCATGTGGAGCATTCGTTTGTGTGGGATGCTCTACCAGGTTCATTTCAGTCCTAGCCGTACAAAGGGCACTAAGCATAGAGTGTGAAAATTGAGTTTCCTTGAGAGCTGCTTGGAAGCCTGATGGTGTGTGAAGTTAGTGAGCCAAATGGAGTTGTTCTCCCACAAGAAGCACTCGGCTGATCCTTCTTCAATATGCCCTTCACCAACATGCAGTGTTTCCTTGATTGAATTAGCTCTCACACCAATATTTGCGTCTAGAGCCTTTGCATTGAGGGCTATCTGAAAACGGCTGTGGCGCTGAAGTTGCCTGTGAATGTGGAGTTGGTGGCATGTGAAACCCGCATGTGGAGCATTCGTTTGTGTGGGATGCTCTACCAGGTTCATTCCTAGATAATGCACTCAAAGGGCACTAAGCATAGAGTGTGAAAACTGAGTTTCCTTGAGAGCTGCTTGGAAGCCTGATGGTGTGTGAAGTTAGTGAGCCAAATGGAGTTGTTCTCCCACAAGAACCACTCGGCTGATTCTTCTTCAATATGCCCTTCACCAACATGCAGTGTTTCCTTGATTGAATTAGCTCTCACACCAATATTTGCGTCTAGAGCCTTTGCATTGAGGGCTATCTGAAAACGGCTGTGGCGCTGAAGTTGCCTGTGAATGTGGAGTTGGTGGCATGTGAAACCCGCATGTGGAGCATTCGTTTGTGTGGGATGCTCTACCAGGTTCATTTCAGTCCTAGCCATACAAAGGGCACTAAGCATAGAGTGTGAAAACTGAGTTTCCTTGAGAGCTGCTTGGAAGCCTGATGGTGTGTGAAGTTAGTGAGCCAAATGGAGTTGTTCTCCCACAAGAGCCACTCGGCTGATCCTTCTTCAATATGCCCTTCACCAACATGCAGTGTTTCCTTGATTGAATAGCTCTCACATCAATATTTGCGTCTAGAGCCTTTGCATTGAGGGCTATCTGAAAACGGCTGTGGCGCTGAAGTTGCCTGTGAATGTGGAGTTGGTGGCATGTGAAACCCGCATGTGGAGCATTCGTTTGTGTGGGATGCTCTACCAGGTTCATTTCAGTCCTAGCCGTACAAAGGGCACTAAGCATAGAGTGTGAAAACTGAGTTTCCTTGAGAGCTGCTTGGAAGCCTGATGGTGTGTGAAGTTAGTGAGCCAAATGGAGTTGTTCTCCCACAAGAACCACTCGGCTGATCCTTCTTCAATATGCCCTTCACCAACATGCAGTGTTTCCTTGATTGAATTAGCTCTCACACCAATATTTGCGTCTAGAGCCTTTGCATTGAGGGCTATCTGAAAACGGCTGTGGCGCTGAAGTTGCCTGTGAATGTGGAGTTGGTGGCATGTGAAACCCGCATGTGGAGCATTCGTTTGTGTGGGATGCTGACGAAGCTTCATTTCAGTCCTAGGCACACAAAGAGCACTAAGCATAGAGTGTGAAAACTGAGTTTCCTTGAGAGCTGCTTGGAAGCCTGATGGTGTGTGAAGTTAGTGAGCCAAATGGAGTTGTTCTCCCACAAGAACCACTTTGCTGATTCTTCTTCAATATGCCCTTCACCAACATGCAGTGTTTCCTTGATTGAATTAGCTCTCACACCAATATTTGCGTCTAGAGCCTTTGCATTGAGGGCTATCTGAAAACGGCTGTGGCGCTGAAGTTGCCTGTGAATGTGGAGTTGGTGGCATGTGAAACCCGCATGTGGAGCATTCGTTTGTGTGGGATGCTCTACCAGGTTCATTTCAGTCCTAGCCGTACAAAAGGCACTAAGCATAGAGTGTGAAAATTGAGTTTCCTTGAGAGCTGCTTGGAAGCCTGATGGTGTGTGAAGTTAGTGAGCCAAATGGAGTTGTTCTCCCACAAGAAGCACTCGGCTGATCCTTCTTCAATATGCCCTTCACCAACATGCAGTGTTTCCTTGATTGAATTAGCTCTCACACCAATATTTGCGTCTAGAGCCTTTGCATTGAGGGCTATCTGAAAACGGCTGTGGCGCTGAAGTTGCCTGTGAATGTGGAGTTGGTGGCATGTGAAACCCGCATGTGGAGCATTCGTTTGTGTGGGATGCTGACGAAGCTTCATTTCAGTCCTAGGCACACAAAGAGCACTAAGCATAGAGTGTGAAAACTGAGTTTCCTTGAGAGCTGCTTGGAAGCCTGATGGTGTGTGAAGTTAGTGAGCCAAATGGAGTTGTTCTCCCACAAGAACCACTCGGCTGATTCTTCTTCAATATGCCCTTCACCAACATGCAGTGTTTCCTTGATTGAATTACCTCTCACACCAATATTTGCTTCTAGAGCCTTTGCTTTGAGGGCTATCTGAAAACGGCTGTGGCGCTGAAGTTGCCTGTGAATGTGGAGTTGGTGGCATGTGAAACCCGCATGTGGAGCATTCGTTTGTGTGGGATGCTCTACCAGGTTCATTCCTAGATAATGCACTCAAAGGGCACTAAGCATAGAGTGTGAAAACTGAGTTTCCTTGAGAGCTGTTTGGAAGCCTGATGGTGTGTGAAGTTAGTGAGCCAAATGGAGTTGTTCTCCCACAAGAACCACTCGGCTGATCCTTCTTCAATATGCCCTTCACCAACATGCAGTGTTTCCTTGATTGAATTAGCTCTCACACCAATATTGGCGTCTAGAGCCTTTGCATTGAGGGCTATCTGAAAACGGCTGTGGCGCTGAAGTTGCCTGTGAATGTGGAGTTGGTGGCATGTGAAACCCACATGTGGAGCATTCGTTTGTGTGGGATGCTCTACCAGGTTCATTCCTAGATAATGCACTCAAAGGGCACTAAACATAGAGTGTGAAAACTGAGTTTCCTTGAGAGCTGCTTGGAAGCCTGATGGTGTGTGAAGTTAGTGAGCCAAATGGAGTTGTTCTCCCACAAGAACCACTCGGCTGATCCTTCTTCAATATGCCCTTCACCAACATGCAGTGTTTCCTTGATTGAATTAGCTCTCACACCAATATTTGCGTCTAGAGCCTTTGCATTGAAGGCTATCTGAAAACGGCTGTGGCGCTGAAGTTGCCTGTGAATGTGGAGTTGGTGGCATGTGAAACCCGCATGTGGAGCATTCGTTTGTGTGGGATGCTGACCAAGCTTCATTTCAGTCCTAGGCACACAAAGAGCACTAAGCATAGAGTGTGAAAACTGAGTTTCCTTGAGAGCTGCTTGGAAGCCTGATGGTGTGTGAAGTTAGTGAGCCAAATGGAGTTGTTCTCCCACAAGAACCACTCGGCTGATCCTTCTTCAATATGCCCTTCACCAACATGCAGTGTTTCCTTGATTGAATTAGCTCTCACACCAATATTTGCGTCTAGAGCCTTTGCATTGAGGGCTATCTGAAAACAGCTGTGGCGCTGAAGTTGCCTGTGAATGTGGAGTTGGTGGCATGTGAAACCCGCATGTGGAGCATTCGTTTGTGTGGGATGCTCTACCAGCTTCATTCCTAGATAATGCACTCAAAGGGCACTAAGCATAGAGTGTGAAAACTGAGTTTCCTTGAGAGCTGCTAGGAAGCCTGATTGTGTGAAGTTAGTGAGCCAAATGGAGTTGTTCTCCCACAAGAACCACTCGGCTGATCCTTCTTCAATATGCCCTTCACCAACATGCAGTGTTTCCTTGATTGAATTAGCTCTCACACCAATATTTGCGTCTAGAGCCTTTGCATTGAGGGCTATCTGAAAACGGCTGTGGCGCTGAAGTTGCCTGTGAATGTGGAGTTGGTGGCATGTGAAACCCGCATGTGGAGCATTCGTTTGTGTGGGATGCTCTACCAGGTTCATTTCAGTCCTAGCCATACAAAGGGCACTAAGCATAGAGTGTGAAAACTGAGTTTCCTTGAGAGCTACTTGGAAGCCTGATTGTGTGAAGTTAGTGAGCCAAATGGAGTTGTTCTCCCACAAGAGCCACTCGGCTGATCCTTCTTCAATATGCCCTTCACCAACATGCAGTGTTTCCTTGATTGAATTAGCTCTCACACCAATATAGGCGTCTAGAGCCTTTGCATTGAGGGCTATCTGAAAACGGCTGTGGCGCTGAAGTTGCCTGTGAATGTGGAGTTGGTGGCATGTGAAACCCGCATGTGGAGCATTCGTTTGTGTGGGATGCTCTACCATGTTCATTCCTAGATAATGCACTCAAAGGGCACTAAGCATAGAGTGTGAAAACTGAGTTTCCTTGAGAGCTGCTTGGAAGCCTGATGGTGTGTGAAGTTAGTGAGCCAAATGGAGTTGTTCTCCCACAAGAACCACTCGGCTGATCCTTCTTCAATATGCCCGTCACCAACATGCAGTGTTTCCTTGATTGAATTAGCTCTCACACCAATATTTGCGTCTAGAGCCTTTGCATGAGGGCTATCTGAAAACGGCTGTGGCGCTGAAGTTGCCTGTGAATGTGGAGTTGGTGGCATGTGAAACCCGCATGTGGAGCATTCGTTTGTGTGGGATGCTGACCAAGATTCATTTCAGTCCAAGCCATACAAATGGCACTAAGCATAGAGTGTGAAAACTGAGTTTCCTTGAGAGCTGCTTGGAAGCCTGATGGTGTGTGAAGTTAGTGAGCCAAATGGAGTTGTTCTCCCACAAGAACCACTCGGCTGATCCTTCTTCAATATGCCCTTCACCAACATGCAGTGTTTCCTTGATTGAATTAGCTCTCACACCAATATTTGCGTCTAGAGCCTTTGCATTGAGGGCTATCTGAAAACGGCTGTGGCGCTGAAGTTGCCTGTGAATGTGGAGTTGGTGGCATGTGAAACCCGCATGTGGAGCATTCGTTTGTGTGGGATGCTCTACCATGTTCATTCCTAGATAATGCACTCAAAGGGCACTAAACATAGAGTGTGAAAACTGAGTTTCCTTGAGAGCTGCTTGGAAGCCTGATGGTGTGTGAAGTTAGTGAGCCAAATGGAGTTGTTCTCCCACAAGAACCACTCGGCTGATCCTTCTTCAATATGCCCTTCACCAACATGCAGTGTTTCCTTGATTGAATTAGCTCTCACACCAATATTTGCGTCTAGAGCCTTTGCATTGAGGGCTATCTGAAAATGGCTGTGGCGCTGAAGTTGTCTGTGAATGTGTAGTTGGCGGCATGTGAAACCCGCATGTGGAGCATTCGTTTGTGTGGGATGCTCTACCATGTTCATTCCTAGATAATGCACTCAAAGGGCACTAAACATAGAGTGTGAAAACTGAGTTTCCTTGAGAGCTGCTTGGAAGCCTGATGGTGTGTGAAGTTAGTGAGCCAAATGGAGTTGTTCTCCCACAAGAACCACTCGGCTGATCCTTCTTCAATATGCCCTTCACCAACATGCAGTGTTTCCTTGATTGAATTAGCTCTCACACCAATATTTGCGTCTAGAGCCTTTGCATTGAGGGCTATCTGAAAACGGCTGTGGCGCTGAAGTTGCCTGTGAATGTGGAGTTGGTGGCATGTGAAACCCGCATGTGGAGCATTCGTTTGTGTGGGATGCTGACGAAGCTTCATTTCAGTCCTAGGCACACAAAGAGCACTAAGCATAGAGTGTGAAAACTGAGTTTCCTTGAGAGCTGCTTGGAAGCCTGATGGTGTGTGAAGTTAGTGAGCCAAATGGAGTTGTTCTCCCACAATAACCACTCGGCTGATCCTTCTTCAATATGCCCTTCACCAACATGCAGTGTTTCCTTGATTGAATTAGCTCTCACACCAATATTTGCGTCTAGAGCCTTTGCATTGAGGGCTATCTGAAAACGGCTGTGGCGCTGAAGTTGCCTGTGAATGTGGAGTTGGTGGCATGTGAAACCCGCATGTGGAGCATTCGTTTGTGTGGGATGCTCTACCATGTTCATTCCTAGATAATGCACTCAAAGGGCACTAAGCATAGAGTGTGAAAACTGAGTTTCCTTGAGAGCTGCTAGGAAGCCTGATTGTGTGAAGTTAGTGAGCCAAATGGAGTTGTTCTCCCACAAGAACCACTCGGCTGATCCTTCTTCAATATGCCCTTCACCAACATGCAGTGTTTCCTTGATTGAATTAGCTCTCACACCAATATTTGCGTCTAGAGCCTTTGCATTGAGGGCTATCTGAAAACGGCTGTGGCGCTGAAGTTGCCTGTGAATGTGGAGTTGGTGGCATGTGAAACCCGCATGTGGAGCATTCGTTTGTGTGGGATGCTCTACCAGGTTCATTTCAGTCCTAGCCATACAAAGGGCACTAAGCATAGAGTGTGAAAACTGAGTTTCCTTGAGAGCTGCTTGGAAGCCTGATTGTGTGAAGTTAGTGAGCCAAATGGAGTTGTTCTCCCACAAGAGCCACTCGGCTGATCCTTCTTCAATATGCCCTTCACCAACATGCAGTGTTTCCTTGATTGAATTAGCTCTCACACCAATATAGGCGTCTAGAGCCTTTGCATTGAGGGCTATCTGAAAACGGCTGTGGCGCTGAAGTTGCCTGTGAATGTGGAGTTGGTGGCATGTGAAACCCGCATGTGGAGCATTCGTTTGTGTGGGATGCTCTACCATGTTCATTCCTAGATAATGCACTCAAAGGGCACTAAGCATAGAGTGTGAAAACTGAGTTTCCTTGAGAGCTGCTTGGAAGCCTGATGGTGTGTGAAGTTAGTGAGCCAAATGGAGTTGTTCTCCCACAAGAACCACTCGGCTGATCCTTCTTCAATATGCCCTTCACCAACATGCAGTGTTTCCTTGATTGAATTAGCTCTCACACCAATATTTGCGTCTAGAGCCTTTGCATTGAGGGCTATCTGAAAACGGCTGTGGCGCTGAAGTTGCCTGTGAATGTGGAGTTGGTGGCATGTGAAACCCGCATGTGGAGCATTCGTTTGTGTGGGATGCTCTACCAGGTTCATTTCAGTCCTAGCCGTACAAAGGGCACTAAGCATAGAGTGTGAAAACTGAGTTTCCTTGAGAGCTGCTTGGAAGCCTGATGGTGTGTGAAGTTAGTGAGCCAAATGGAGTTGTTCTCCCACAAGAACCACTCGGCTGATCCTTCTTCAATATGCCCTTCGCCAACATGCAGTGTTTCCTTGATTGAATTAGCTCTCACACCAATATTTGCGTCTAGAGCCTTTGCATTGAGGGCTATCTGAAAACGGCTGTGGCGCTGAAGTTGCCTGTGAATGTGGAGTTGGTGGCATGTGAAACCCGCATGTGGAGCATTCGTTTGTGTGGGATGCTCTACCAGGTTCATTCCTAGATAATGCACTCAAAGGGCACTAAGCATAGAGTGTGAAAACTGAGTTTCCTTGAGAGCTGCTTGGAAGCCTGATGGTGTGTGAAGTTAGTGAGCCAAATGGAGTTGTTCTCCCACAAGAACCACTCGGCTGATCCTTCTTCAATATGCCCGTCACCAACATGCAGTGTTTCCTTGATTGAATTAGCTCTCACACCAATATTTGCGTCTAGAGCCTTTGCATTGAGGGCTATCTGAAAACGGCTGTGGCGCTGAAGTTGCCTGTGAATGTGGAGTTGGTGGCATGTGAAACCCGCATGTGGAGCATTCGTTTGTGTGGGATGCTGACCAAGATTCATTTCAGTCCAAGCCATACAAATGGCACTAAGCATAGAGTGTGAAAACTGAGTTTCCTTGAGAGCTGCTTGGAAGCCTGATGGTGTGTGAAGTTAGTGAGCCAAATGGAGTTGTTCTCCCACAAGAACCACTCGGATGATCCTTCTTCAATATGCCCTTCACCAACATGCAGTGTTTCCTTGATTGAATTAGCTCTCACACCAATATTTGCGTCTAGAGCCTTTGCATTGAGGGCTATCTGAAAACGGCTGTGGCGCTGAAGTTGCCTGTGAATGTGGAGTTGGTGGCATGTGAAACCCGCATGTGGAGCATTCGTTTGTGTGGGATGCTCTACCAGGTTCATTCCTAGATAATGCACTCAAAGGGCACTAAACATAGAGTGTGAAAACTGAGTTTCCTTGAGTGCTGCTTGGAAGCCTGATGGTGTGTGAAGTTAGTGAGCCAAATGGAGTTGTTCTCCCACAAGAACCACTCGGCTGATCCTTCTTCAATATGGCCTTCACCAACATGCAGTGTTTCCTTGATTGAATTAGCTCTCACACCAATATTTGCGTCTAGAGCCTTTGCATTGAGGGCTATCTGAAAACGGCTGTGGCGCTGAAGTTGCCTGTGAATGTGGAGTTGGTGGCATGTGAAACCCGCATGTGGAGCATTCGTTTGTGTGGGATGCTGACGAAGCTTCATTTCAGTCCTAGGCACACAAAGAGCACTAAGCATAGAGTGTGAAAACTGAGTTTCCTTGAGAGCTGCTTGGAAGCCTGATGGTGTGTGAAGTTAGTGAGCCAAATGGAGTTGTTCTCCCACAAGAACCACTCGGCTGATTCTTCTTCAATATGCCCTTCACCAACATGCAGTGTTTCCTTGATTGAATTAGCTCTCACACCAATATTTGCGTCTAGAGCCTTTGCATTGAGGGCTATCTGAAAATGGCTGTGGCGCTGAAGTTGCCTGTGAATGTGGAGTTGGTGGCATGTGAAACCCGCATGTGGAGCATTCGTTTGTGTGGGATGCTCTACCAGGTTCATTTCAGTCCTAGCCATACAAAGGGCACTAAGCATAGAGTGTGAAAACTGAGTTTCCTTGAGAGCTGCTTGGAAGCCTGATGGTGTGTGAAGTTAGTGAGCCATATGGAGTTGTTCTCCCACAAGAGCCACTCGGCTGATCCTTCTTCAATATGCCCTTCACCAACATGCAGTGTTTCCTTGATTGAATTAGCTCTCACACCAATATTGGCGTCTAGAGCCTTTGCATTGAGGGCTATCTGAAAACGGCTGTGGCGCTGAAGTTGCCTGTGAATGTGGAGTTGGTGGCATGTGTAACCCGCATGTGGAGCATTCGTTTGTGTGGGATGCTCTACCAGGTTCATTTCAGTCTTAGCCGTACAAAGGGCACTAAGCATAGAGTGTGAAAACTGAGTTTCCTTGAGAGCTGCTTGGAAGCCTGATGGTGTGTGAAGTTAGTGAGCCAAATGGAGTTGTTCTCCCACAAGAACCACTCGGCTGATCCTTCTTCAATATGCCCTTCACCAACATGCAGTGTTTCCTTGATTGAATTAGCTCTCACACCAATATTTGCGTCTAGAGCCTTTGCATTGAGGGCTATCTGAAAACGGCTGTGGCGCTGAAGTTGCCTGTGAATGTGGAGTTGGTGGCATGTGAAACCCGCATGTGGAGCATTCGTTTGTGTGGGATGCTCTACCAGGTTCATTCCTAGATAATGCACTCAAAGGGCACTAAGCATAGAGTGTGAAAACTGAGTTTCCTTGAGAGCTGCTTGGAAGCCTGATGGTGTGTGAAGTTAGTGAGCCAAATGGAGTTGTTCTCCCACAAGAACCACTCGGCTGATCCTTCTTCAATATGCCCGTCACCAACATGCAGTGTTTCCTTGATTGAATTAGCTCTCACACCAATATTTGCGTCTAGAGCCTTTGCATTGAGGGCTATCTGAAAATGGCTGTGGCGCTGAAGTTGCCTGTGAATGTGGAGTTGGTGGCATGTGAAACCCGCATGTGGAGCATTCGTTTGTGTGGGATGCTGACCAAGATTCATTTCAGTCCAAGCCATACAAATGGCACTAAGCATAGAGTGTGAAAACTGAGTTTCCTTGAGAGCTGCTTGGAAGCCTGATGGTGTGTGAAGTTAGTGAGCCAAATGGAGTTGTTCTCCCACAAGAACCACTCGGCTGATCCTTCTTCAATATGCCCTTCACCAACATGCAGTGTTTCCTTGATTGAATTAGCTCTCACACCAATATTTTCGTCTAGAGCCTTTGCATTGAGGGCTATCTGAAAACGGCTGTGGCGCTGAAGTTGCCTGTGAATGTGGAGTTGGTGGCATGTGAAACCCGCATGTGGAGCATTCGTTTGTGTGGGATGCTCTACCAGGTTCATTCCTAGATAATGCACTCAAAGGGCACTAAACATAGAGTGTGAAAACTGAGTTTCCTTGAGAGCTGCTTGGAAGCCTGATGGTGTGTGAAGTTAGGGAGCCAAATGGAGTTGTTCTCCCACAAGAACCACTCGGCTGATCCTTCTTCAATATGCCCTTCACCAACATGCAGTGTTTCCTTGATTGAATTAGCTCTCACACCAATATTTGCGTCTAGAGCCTTTGCATTGAGGGCTATCTGAAAACGGCTGTGGCGCTGAAGTTGCCTGTGAATGTGGAGTTGGTGGCATGTGAAACCCGCATGTGGAGCATTCATTTGTGTGGGATGCTCTACCAGGTTCATTCCTAGATAATGCACTCAAAGGGCAATAAGCATAGAGTGTGAAAACTGAGTTTCCTTGAGAGCTGGTTGGAAGCCTGATGGTGTGTGAAGTTAGTGAGCCAAATGGAGTTGTTCTCCCACAAAAACAACTCGGCTGATCCTTCTTCAATATGCCCTTCACCAACATGCAGTGTTTCCTTGATTGAATTAGCTTTCACACCAATATTTGCGTCTAGAGCCTTTGCATTGAGGGCTATCTGAAAACGGCTGTGGCGCTGAAGTTGCCTGTGAATGTGGAGTTGGTGGCATGTGAAACCCGCATGTGGAGCAATCGTTTGTGTGGGATGCTCTACCAGGTTCATTCCTAGATAATGCACTCAAAGGGCACTAAGCATAGAGTGTGAAAACTGAGTTTCCTTGAGAGCTGCTTGGAAGCCTGATGGTGTGTGAAGTTAGTGAGCCAAATGGAGTTGTTCTCCCACAAGAACCACTCGGTTGATTCTTCTTCAATATGCCCTTCACCAACATGCAGTGTTTCCTTGATTGAATTAGCTCTCACACCAATATTTGCGTCTAGAGCCTTTGCATTGAGGGCTATCTGAAAACGGCTGTGGCGCTGAAGTTGCCTGTGAATGTGGAGTTGGTGGCATGTGAAACCCGCATGTGGAGCATTCGTTTGTGTGGGATGCTCTACCAGGTTCATTTCAGTCCTAGCCATACAAAGGGCACTAAGCATAGAGTGTGAAAACTGAGTTTCCTTGAGAGCTGCTTGGAAGCCTGATGGTGTGTGAAGTTAGTGAGCCAAATGGAGTTGTTCTCCCACAAGAGCCACTCGGCTGATCCTTCTTCAATATGCCCTTCACCAACATGCAGTGTTTCCTTGATTGAATTAGCTCTCACACCAATATTTGCGTCTAGAGCCTTTGCATTGAGGGCTATCTGAAAACGGCTGTGGTGCTGAAGTTGCCTGTGAATGTGGAGTTGGTGGCATGTGAAACCCGCATGTGGAGCATTCGTTTGTGTGGGATGCTCTACCATGTTCATTCCTAGGTAATGCACTCAAAGGGCAATAAGAATAGAGTGTGAAAACTGAGTTTCCTTGAGAGCTGCTTGGAAGCCTGATGGTGTGTGAAGTTAGTGAGCCAAATGGAGTTGTTCTCCCACAAGAACCACTCGGCTGATCCTTCTTCAATATGCCCTTCACCAACATGCAGTGTTTCCTTGATTGAATTAGCTCTCACACCAATATTTGCGTCTAGAGCCTTTGCATTGAGGGCTATCTGAAAACGGCTGTGGCGCTGAAGTTGCCTGTGAATGTGGAGTTGGTGGCATGTGAAACCCGCATGTGGAGCAATCGTTTGTGTGGGATGCTCTACCAGGTTCATTCCTAGATAATGCACTCAAAGGGCACTAAGCATAGAGTGTGAAAACTAAGTTTCCTTGAGAGCTGCTTGGAAGCCTGATGGTGTGTGAAGTTAGTGAGCCAAATGGAGTTGTTCTCCCACAAGAACCACTCGGCTGATCCTTCTTCAATATGCCCGTCACCAACATGCAGTGTTCCTTGATTGAATTAGCTCTCACACCAATATTTGCGTCTAGAGCCTTTGCATTGAGGGCTATCTGAAACGGCTGTGGCGCTGAAGTTGCCTGTGAATGTGGAGTTGGTGGCATGTGAAACCCGCATGTGGAGCATTCGTTTGTGTGGGATGCTGACCAAGATTCATTTCAGTCCAAGCCATACAAAGGGCACTAAGCATAGAGTGTGAAAACTGAGTTTCCTTGAGAGCTGCTTGGAAGCCTGATGGTGTGTGAAGTTAGTGAGCCAAATGGAGTTGTTCTCCCACAAGAACCACTCGGATGATCCTTCTTCAATATGCCCTTCACCAACATGCAGTGTTTCCTTGATTGAATTAGCTCTCACACCAATATTTGCGTCTAGAGCCTTTGCATTGAGGGCTATCTGAAAACGGCTGTGGCGCTGAAGTTGCCTGTGAATGTGGAGTTGGTGGCATGTGAAACCCGCATGTGGAGCATTCGTTTGTGTGGGATGCTGACGAAGCTTCATTTCAGTCCTAGGCACACAAAGAGCACTAAGCATAGAGTGTGAAAACTGAGTTTCCTTGAGAGCTGCTTGGAAGCCTGATGGTGTGTGAAGTTAGTGAGCCAAATGGAGTTGTTCTCCCACAAGAACCACTCGGCTGATTCTTCTTCAATATGCCCTTCACCAACATGCAGTGTTTCCTTGATTGAATTAGCTCTCACACCAATATTTGCGTCTAGAGCCTTTGCATTGAGGGCTATCTGAAAATGGCTGTGGCGCTGAAGTTGCCTGTGAATGTGGAGTTGGTGGCATGTGAAACCCGCATGTGGAGCATTCGTTTGTGTGGGATGCTCTACCAGGTTCATTTCAGTCCTAGCCATACAAAGGGCACTAAGCATAGAGTGTGAAAACTGAGTTTCCTTGAGAGCTGCTTGGAAGCCTGATGGTGTGTGAAGTTAGTGAGCCAAATGGAGTTGTTCTCCCACAAGAGCCACTCGGCTGATCCTTCTTCAATATGCCCTTCACCAACATGCAGTGTTTCCTTGATTGAATTAGCTCTCACACCAATATTGGCGTCTAGAGCCTTTGCATTGAGGGCTATCTGAAAACGGCTGTGGCGCTGAAGTTGCCTGTGAATGTGGAGTTGGTGGCATGTGAAACCCGCATGTGGAGCATTCGTTTGTGTGGGATGCTCTACCAGGTTCATTTCAGTCTTAGCCGTAAAAAGGGCACTAAGCATAGAGTGTGAAAACTGAGTTTCCTTGAGAGCTGCTTGGAAGCCTGATGGTGTGTGAAGTTAGTGAGCCAAATGGAGTTGTTCTCCCACAAGAACCACTCGGCTGATCCTTCTTCAATATGCCCGTCACCAACATGCAGTGTTTCCTTGATTGAATTAGCTCTCACACCAATATTTGCGTCTAGAGCCTTTGCATTGAGGGCTATCTGAAAACGGCTGTGGCGCTGAAGTTGCCTGTGAATGTGGAGTTGGTGGCATGTGAAACCCGCATGTGGAGCATTCGTTTGTGTGGGATGCTCTACCAGGTTCATTCCTAGATAATGCACTCAAAGGGCACTAAGCATAGAGTGTGAAAACTGAGTTTCCTTGAGAGCTGCTTGGAAGCCTGATGGTGTGTGAAGTTAGTGAGCCAAATGGAGTTGTTCTCCCACAAGAACCACTCGGCTGATCCTTCTTCAATATGCCCGTCACCAACATGCAGTGTTTCCTTGATTGAATTAGCTCTCACACCAATATTTGCGTCTAGAGCCTTTGCATTGAGGGCTATCTGAAAACGGCTGTGGCGCTGAAGTTGCCTGTGAATGTGGAGTTGGTGGCATGTGAAACCCGCATGTGGAGCATTCGTTTGTGTGGGATGCTCTACCAGGTTCATTTCAGTCTTAGCCGTACAAAGGGCACTAAGCATAGAGTGTGAAAACTGAGTTTCCTTGAGAGCTGCTTGGAAGCCTGATGGTGTGTGAAGTTAGTGAGCCAAATGGAGTTGTTCTCCCACAAGAACCACTCGGCTGATCCTTCTTCAATATGCCCTTCACCAACATGCCGTGTTTCCTTGATTGAATTAGCTCTCACACCAATATTTGCGTCTAGAGCCTTTGCATTGAGGGCTATCTGAAAACGGCTGTGGCGCTGAAGTTGCCTGTGAATGTGGAGTTGGTGGCATGTGAAACCCGCATGTGGAGCATTCGTTTGTGTGGGATGCTCTACCAGGTTCATTCCTAGATAATGCACTCAAAGGGCACTAAGCATAGAGTGTGAAAACTGAGTTTCCTTGAGAGCTGCTTGGAAGCCTGATGGTGTGTGAAGTTAGTGAGCCAAATGGAGTTGTTCTCCCACAAGAACCACTCGGCTGATCCTTCTTCAATATGCCCTTCAACAACATGCAGTGTTTCCTTGATTGAATTAGCTCTCACACCAATATTTGCGTCTAGAGCCTTTGCATTGAGGGCTATCTGAAAACGGCTGTGGCGCTGAAGTTGCCTGTGAATGTGGAGTTGGTGGCATGTGAAACCCGCATGTGGAGCATTCGTTTGTGTGGGATGCTCTACCAGGTTCATTCCTAGATAATGCACTCAAAGGGCAATAACATAGAGTGTGAAAACTGAGTTTCCTTGAGAGCTGCTTGGAAGCCTGATGGTGTGTGAAGTTAGTGAGCCAAATGGAGTTGTTCTCCCACAAAAACAACTCGGCTGATCCTTCTTCAATATGCCCTTCACCAACATGCAGTGTTTCCTTGATTGAATTAGCTTTCACACCAATATTTGCGTCTAGAGCCTTTGCATTGAGGGCTATCTGAAAACGGCTGTGGCGCTGAAGTTGCCTGTGAATGTGGAGTTGGTGGCATGTGAAACCCGCATGTGGAGCATTCGTTTGTGTGGGATGCTCTACCAGGTTCATTCCTAGATAATGCACTCAAAGGGCACTAAGCATAGAGTGTGAAAACTGAGTTTCCTTGAGAGCTGCTTGGAAGCCTCATGGTGTGTGAAGTTAGTGAGCCAAATGGA